>NC_057419.1:31332462-31520219 GCF_019320065.1 Cervus canadensis
AATTAGCCTCCAACTAATAAAAAAATTAAAAAAAAAAAAAAAAAGAAAAGGCAGAGGGACTACTCTCAATTAAAATAATAAGGAAATTCACTGAAAGAACAAATAAGAAAACAGAGTTCATGAATCTACTAGACTTTGAGTTCAAAAAGGGGATTACAAAGGCTAACTGAATTAAGAAAAAATATCACTAGAAATGCAGATCACTGTAAAAAGGAACCAGAAGCTATAGAGATGAACCACTCAGAAATAGACAATTCAATTGCTGAGATAAAAACCAATCCAGAAGCAATGAACAGCAGGCCAAATGACATAGAAGAATGAATAAGTGAACTGGAAGATAGGATAATGAAAATAACCCAATCAGAACAGCAGAAAGAAAAAAGTTTTTAAAAATTAAAGCAACATACAGTGTCTACAGGATAATATAAAATGTGCTAACCTAAATATAATGGGGTTCCAGAAGATGTAGATAGAGAAAGGAGTTGAAATGTATTTGAAGAAATTATGAGTGAAAACTTCCCAAATCTAAAGAAGAAAACAGAAACCAAGGTATAGGAAACAGAATCCAATAAAGAGGTACTCAAACAGATCCATATCAAATGTATCATAATTAGCATGGCAAAAGGAAAGACAAAGAGAAGACTCTAAAGGCAGTAAAAGAAAAAGTCATTAACAAGGATACCCATAAGGCTATTAGCTGATTTCTTTGCAGAAATTTTGCAAGCCAGAAAGGAGTCCTGAAAGAGAAAATCTTACATTCTAGGATATTCTGTTCATCAAGATTATATTTTAGAATAGAAACATAAAGAATTACTCAGACAAGGAAATACTAAAAGAATTCAGCAATGCTAAGCCTGTCCTAAAAGAAATATTAAGGGATATTCTATAAATAAAAGACAAACAAGAAAATATAGAAAAAGGAAAATGACAACAGGAAAGTCAAATACATAGAAAGGATTAATGATCCCTTAAGTAAGCCAGTGCACAGATTTAAAATACAATAAAAATTTTTAAAGTGATTTTAATTACAGTTAACAGCAAAAATATAAAGATGAACATGCAAAATAGACATCAAAAATCACAATATGTAGGAAAATGGAGTATAAAAATGTAAATCTTTTAGATGCATTTGAACTTGAATGAATACCAGATTAAAACAAGTAGATATAGTCATGTGTCAATATACTTGAACTCCATGTTAAGCAGATATCAAAAATATACAATAGATTCACAAAAACCAAAAACAAAGGAACTCAAACACAATAAAAAAGAAAATCATCAGACCACAAAAGGAATAGCAAAAAGAAAAAATGAACACAGAACTACAAAAACAACTGGAAACAAGAATTGAAATGGCATACTTATCATACTTATCAATACATACTTATCAATAATTACCTTAAATATTAAAGGACTAAATGCTCTGATTAAAAGACATAGTGTGGCAGATTGGATAAATAAATAAGAATCTACAATAAGCTCTCTACAACAGACTGACTTCAGGGCACACAGACTGAAAGTGAGAGGATGGAAAAAGATATTCCTTAAAAATGGAAATGACAAGAAAATAGGGATAGCAATACACATATCAGACAAAATAGACTTTAAAATCAAGGTATAAAGAAAGATAAAGAAGTGCATTTTATAATGATAAAGGGATTGATACAAGAAGAGGGTATTACACTCATTAACATATATACCCCCAACACAGGAGCACCTAAACATATTAATAACAAATAAATACTAACAGACATAAGGGGGAAATTGACAATAATATAATAATAGTAGTGGAATTTAACACCCCAATGACCTAAGTGGAGAGAGTGTCCAGACAGAAAACCAATAAGGCAACAAAGGTCCTTAATGACACAACAGTACATTTAAAAGTAATTGATATACACAGGCCACTACATCCAGAAAACAGGACACACATTCTTTTCAAGCATGCATGGAACATTCTATAGGATAGATTACCTATTAGGTCACAAAACAAGCCTCAAAAAAATTAGGCTGAAAAAAAAATTTAGGATGATAGATATTATTTCAAGCATCTTTTCTGGCCACAAAGGTATCAAACTATAAATCAATCAAAAATAAAAAGAAATGCAAAAATGCAGAATAAATCAATCAAAGAAAAAACAAATGGAGGACGAACAAACACAAGCAGACTACATAATATGCTACCTAAAGACACCAGTGGGCCAATGACAAAATCAAAGAGGAAATCAGAAAATAACTCAAGACAAAGAAAAATGTAAACACAACATTACAACACTTAGGGAATGCAGCAAAAGCAGTTCTAAGAGGGAAGTTCATAGTGATGCGGGCCTTCCTCAAGAAATGAGAAAAACCTCAAATAAACCCTCTAACTCATTATTGAAAAGAATTAGAATCAGAGCAAGCATCCCCCCCCAAAAAAAAGCCCCAGTCAGCAAAGAAAAGGAAATAATAAAGGTCAGAGGGGAAACAAATAAAATAGAGATCAATAAATAGAAAGATCCATAACACCAAGAGCTGTGTTTTTTTTTTAAAGTAAAATCAACAAACCTCTAACCAAGCTCACTAAGAAGAAAAAAGAGGACCCAAATAAACAAAATTTAAAAATGAAAGAGGAGAAATAACCACTGATATCAGATATGCAATAAACTTACAAGAGAATACTATGAACAGTTATAAGCCAACAAACAGACAACCTAGAAAAAAAAAATAGACAAGTTGCTATAAACATAAAGCCTGTCAAAACCAATTCTAGAAGAAACAAATAATTTAAACAGACTGACCACTAGGAAATGAAGCATAATCTATTTAAAAAAAAAAAAAACTCTCCATGAAAACAAAGTACTGGGCAAAACAGTTTCACTGAGGAATTCTAGAAAACAATTCTACCAAACAAATAAGAATTTATACCTATCCTTCTCAAACTATTTCAAAAACTTGAAGAGGAAGGAACACTCCCAAATTCATTCTATGAAGCCATCATCACCTAGATATCAAAACTAGACAAAGACACTACAAAAGAAACGAAAAGAAAAAAAAATGCAGGCCAAATGCAATCCTTGATGAATAGCAATGCAAAATTTCCCATCAAAATATTAGTAAACTGAATTCAAGAATACATAAAAAGGATCATACACCCTGGGAAAGTTATATTCATTCCAGGATCACAAGAATAGTTCAACAAACACAAATCAATCAATATTATACACCATATTAACAAAAAGAAACAGAAAAACCACATTAGCATCTCAATAGACACAGAAAAAGCAAATTTTCACCAAAGTGAAAAATAAACACAATTAGACTTTAAAGTTTTTCCTCTTACAGTTCCACCTTGTCTTACTGAGTATATGCCTCAGATTATAATATGATTCCGGCAAAATCTGGAAGATTCCACACACTCAGTTGGGTGGCAGAAATTCGTTTTCACATAGAAAAGGGAATTGTCTTACTCTCTGAAATCTTTAAAAGCTCTTTGAAGACCTCAAATGATATCAGATCTACAGAGTCCCAATTTCAGTAGTATTAGGGCATCTTATTTTCATTATTCTTTTCCCAGGACATATGGTAATTTGTACTTCTTAGAGATAACAGGTTATTTACCTTAGAGTAAAGAAAACATTACGGATGCCACTTCTCCATGATGGAAGCCTTGTTTTCGTTGTTCAGTTGCTCAGTCATGTCCTATTCCTTATGATCCCATGGACTGCAGTACTCCAGGCTTCCCTGTCGTTCACTATCTCCCAGAGTTTGCTCAAACTCACATCCATTGAGTCGGTGATGCCATTCAAACATCTCATCCTCTGTCACCCTCTTCTCCTTCTACCCTCAAACATTTATAGAAGAGATAACACTCGTCCTTCTGAAACTGTTCCAAAATCTTTCAGAAGAAGGAAAACTTAGAACCTCATGTTTTGAGTCCAGCATCACCCTGACCAAAACCAGACAAAGATACCACAAAAAAAGAAAACTACAGGCCAGTGAGTGATGAACATAGATGCAAAAATACTCAACAAAATACTAGCAATCCATATTCAACAATGCATTAAAAAGATCATACAACATGATCAAGGGGGATTCACCCAGGGATGCAGAATTTCTCGACATCCATAAATCAATAAACGTGATACACCACATCAAGTTGAAAAATAAAAATCACATGATCTTCTCAAAAGATACATAAAAACTTTTGAGAGTATTCTGCGCTCATTTATGATAAACACTCTCCATAGAAGGTACATACCTCACATAATAAAACCGTATATAACAAACCTGACCTAACATCATATTCAATGGTGAAAAGCTGAAACCATTCCCTCCAAAATCAGACACTACCTGACCTAACATCATATTCAATGGTGAAAAGCTGAAACCATTCCCTCCAAAATCAGACACTAGACAAAGATGTCCACTTTCACTATTTTTATTCAACATAGTTTTGGAAGTGCTGGCTGAGGCAATCAAAGAAGAAAAAGAAATACAAGGAATTCAAATTGGAAAAGAAGAAGACAAACTGTCTCTGTTTGCAGGTTATCTGATACTATACATAACGGATCCTAAAGATACTACCAGAAAACTACTAGAGTTCATTAATGAATTTGGTAAAGTTGCAGGTCACAAAATTAATACACATAAATCTGTTGCATTTCTATATACTAACAATGAAAGAACAGAAAGAGAAATTCAATAAATGACTCCATTGTCATTGCATCAAAAAAGAATAAACTTACCTAAGGAAACAAACAAACAAACAAAACAAAACAAAACAAAAAAAACTCATACCCTGAAAACTATGATATGCTGATGAAAGAAATTGAAGAAGAAACAAACAGATGGAAAGATACATCATGTTTGCGGATTGGAGTAAACAATATTGTCAAAATAAAAAATGACTATACTGCCCAAGATAATCTAGAGATTCAATACAATCCCTATAAGATTACCAATGGCATTTTTCACAGAACTAGAACAAATCTTAAAATTTATATAGAGACACAAAAGACTCTGAATAGCCAAAGCTATCTTGAGAAAGAAGAATGGAGCTGGAGGATCAGGATCCCTGGCTTCAGATTATACTACAAAGCTATGATCATCAAAACAGTATGGTATTGGCACAAAATTTGAAATATAGATCAATGGAACAGGATACAAAACCCAGAACTAAGTCTGTGCACCTATGGCCAATTGATCTATGACAAAGAGGCAAGACTACACAATGTCAAAGACAGTCTCTTCAACAAATGGTTCTGGGAACACTGGACAGCCCCATGTAAAAAAATAAAATGAGATTATTTATTAATGCCTTTCACAAAAATAACAAATTAAAGACAAAATGGATTAAAGACCTAAACCTGAGATTAGACACTATAAAACTCCTAGAGGAAGCATAGTCAGAACACACTCTGACATAAATCACAGCAATATGTTTTTCAAACTGTCTCCCAGAATAATGAAAATTTTAAAAAAAGAAAAGAAAAGAAAAATGAGATCTACTTAAACTCAAAAGCTTATGCACAGCAGGGGAAACAATAAAAAAAAATGAAAAGAAAACCTACAGGTTGGGAGAAAACATTTGCCAATAATGTGACCAATAAGTGATCAGTCGCCAAAATTTACAGATAGTCCTTGATGTTTAACAGCATCGAAATAAAGAACCCAATCAAAAAATTGACAGAAGACCTAAATACTCAATAAAGAACTGAAATGGTATGAACCTAAGAGAAGCACAAAATATTAAGAAGAGGTGGCAAAAATAAACAGAACAGCTGTACACAAACGCTCTTGTTCAATCACTCAGTCATGTCAGACTCTTGGTGACCCCATGGAATGCAGCACTCCAGGTTTCCTTATCCATAATTTTCCAGAGTTTGCTCAAACTCATGTCCATCCAGTCAGTGATGCAATGAAACCATCTCATCCTCTGTAGTCCCCTTCTCCTCCTGCCTTCAATCTTTCCCAGCATCAGGGTCTTTTCCAATGAGTCAGCTCTTCGAAACAGGTGGCCCAAGTTTTGGAGCTTCAGCTTCAACATTGTCTTTACAATGAATATTCAGGGTTGATTTCTTTTCAGATTGACTGGTTTGCTCTCCTTGCAGTCCAAGGGATTCTCAAGAGTCTTCAGCACCACATTTCGAAGGCATCAATTCTTTGGTGCTAGCCTTTTTTATTGTCCAGCTCTCACATCCATACATGACTACTGGGAATGCCATAGCTTTGACTATATGGATCTTTGTCAGCAAGTAATGACCCAGATAACCATGATGGTGTGATCACTCAGACATCCTAGAGTCCAAAGTCAAGTGGGCCTTGGAAAGTATTACTCTGAAAAAAGCTACAGGATGTGATGGAATTTCAGCTGAGCTATTTCAAATCCTAAAAGGGGATGCTGCTAAAATGCTGAACTCCATATGCCATCAAATTTGAAAAACGCAACAGTGGCCACAGGCCTGGAAAAGGTCAGTTTTCATTCCAATCCCTTAAAGGAAAATGCTGAAGAATTTTCAAACTAATGCACAATTGTGCTCATTTCACATGCTAGCAAGGTAATGACCAAAATCCATCACTCTAGGCTTCAACAGTACCTGTACCAAAAACTTATAGATGTATAGGCTGGACTGTATAGAACAGTAGAGAACAGTATATAGAACTGTATAGAACAGGCAGAGGAACCAGAGATAAAATTACAAACATCCGTTGCATCACAGAAAATGCAAGAGAGTTCCAGAAAACATCTATTTTGGTTTCACTGACTATGTTAAATCCTTTGACTGTGTGGATCACAACAACTGTGGAAAATTTATAAAGATATGGGAATACAGACCATCTTACTTGTCTCCTGAGAAACCTGTATGCAGGTCAGGAAGCAAAAGTTAGAACTGAACTTGGCACAATGAACTGGTTCCAAACTGGGAAAGGAGTACATCAAGACTGTATATTGTCACCCTGTTTATTTAACTTACATGCAGAGTACATCACGTGAAATGCTAGGCTGGAAGAAGCACAAGCTAGAATCGATATTGCCCAGAGAAATATCAGTAACCTCAGGCATGCAGATGAAACCACCCTAATGGCAGAAACTGAAGAGGAACTAAAGAGCCTCTTGATGAAGATGAAAGAGGAGAGTGAAAAATCTGACTTCAAATTCAACGTTCAAAAAACAAAGATCATGACAGCTGGCACCATCATTTCATGGCACCATCATTTTCATAGATGGGGAAATGATGGAAACAGTGACAGACTTTATTTTCTTGGGCTCCAAAATCACTGAAGACTATGACTGCAGCCATGAATTTAAAAGATGCTTGCTCCTTGAAAGAAAAGCTGTGACAAACCTAGGCAGTATATTGAAAAGTAGAGACATCACTTTGCAGACAATGGTACATCAAGTCAAAGATATGCTAGTTGGACCATAAAGAAGGATGAACACCAAAGAATTGATGTCTTCAAGTTGTGTGCTGGAGAAGACTCTTGAGATTCCCTTGGACAGCAAAAAGATCAAAACAGTCAATCCTAAAGGAAATCAATCCTGAATATTCATTGGAAGGACTGATGCTAACTGAAGTTCCAATACTTTGGCCACCTGGTGCGAAGAGTAGACCCATTGGAAACTCTTTCCCTGTTGCTGGGAAAGATTGGGCAAAGGAGGAGAAGGTGGTGACAGAGAATGAGAGGGTTGGATGGCATCATCAGTTCAATGGACATGAGTTTGTGCAAACTACAGGAGATAGTGAAGGACAAGGAAGCCTGGAGTATTACAGTCCATGGGGTTCACTGAGAGATTGAACAACAACTAAATAAATAAATATATCTTCTCCAAAGAGGGCATACAGATTGTCAGTACACCTATGAAAAGATGTTCAACATCCCTATTAGAAAAATGCAAATCATCAGACTATACTACAAAGCCACAGTCATCAAGACAGTATGGTACCAGCACAAAGACAGAAATATAGATCAATGGAACAGAATAGAAAGCCCAGAGATAAATCCACACACTTATGGACACCTTATCTTCGACAAAGGAGGCAAGGATATACAATGGAAAAAAGACAACCTCTTTAACAAGTTGTGCTGGGTAAACTGGTCAACCACTTGTAAAAGAATGAAAGTAGAACATTTTCTAACACCATACACAAAAATAAAAATAAATAAATAAACTCAAAATGGATTAAAGATCTAAATGTAAGACCAGAAACTATAAAACTCCTAGAGGAGAACATAGGCAAAACACTCTCCGACATAAATCACAGCAGGATCCTCTATGACCCACCTCCCAGAATATTGGAAATAAAAGCAAAAATAAACAAATGGAACCTAATGAAACTGAAAAGCTTTTGCACAACAAAGGAAACTATAAGCAAGGTGAAAAGACAGCCCTCAGATTGGGAGAAAATAATAGCAAACAAAGCAACAGACAAAGGATTAATCTCAAAAATAAACAAGCAACTCCTGCAACTCAACTCCAGAAAAATAAATGACCCAATCAAAAAATGGGCCAATGAACTAAACAGACATTTCTTCAAAGAAGACATACAGATGGCTAACAAACACATGAAAAGATGCTCAACATCACTCATTATCAGAGAAATGCAAATCAAAACCACAAGGAGGTACCATTACACGCCAGTCAGGATGGCTGCTATCCAAAAGTCTACAAGCAATAAATGCTGGAGAGGGTGTGGAGAAAAGGGAGGCCTCTTACACTGTTGGTGGGAATGCAAACTAGTTAGCCGCTATGGAGAACAGTGTGGAGATTTCTTAAAAAACTGGAAATAGAACTGCCATATGACCCAGCAATACCACTTCTGGGCATACACACCGAGGAAACCAGATCTGAAAGAGACACTTGCACCCCAATATTCATCACAGCACTGTTTATAATAGCCAGGACATGGAAGCAACCTAGATGCCCATCAGCAGGTGAATGGATAAGGAAGCTGTGGTACATATACATCATGGAATATTACTCAGCCATTAAAAAAATTCATTTGAATCAGTTCTAATGAGATGGATGAAACTGGAGCCCATTATACAGAGTGAAGTAAGCCAGAAAGATAAAGACCATTACAGCATACTAACACATATATATGGAATTTAGAAAGATGGTAATGATAACCCTATATGCAAAACAGAAAAAGAGACACAGATGTACAGGACAGAATTTTGGATTCTGTGGGAGAAGGCGAGGGTTGGATGTTTCGAGAGAACAGCATCGAAACATGTATATTATCAAGGGTGAAACAGATCACCAGCCCAGGTTGGATGCATGAGACAAGTGCTCAGGGCTGGTGCACTGGGAAGACCCAGAGGGATCGGGTGGAGAGGGAGGTGGGAGAGGGGATCGGAATGGGGAATACATGTAAATCCATGGCTGATTCATGTCAATGTATGACAAAAACCACTACAATAAAAAAAAAGAAAAATGCAAATCAAAACTACAATGAGATGTCACCTCATACCAGCCAGAATGGCTCTCATCAAAAATCCAAAAACAATAAATACTGGAGAGAGTGTGGAGAGAAGGAAACCCTGCTACACTGTTGGTGGGAATGTAAATTGGTGCAGTCACTGCGAAAACAATATGGATGTTCCTTAAAAAACTAATCATAGAGCCACCATAAGACCCTGCAATCCCATCCTGTTCATATATCCAGATAAAACATGACCCAAAAGGAAATATGCACTCCAGTTTTCGTCACAGCACTGTTTACAATAGGCAAAACATGGAAGCAAACTAAATGTCCATCAACAGAGGAATGGATAAAGAAAAAGTGGTACATATATAAATGGAATATTACTCAGCCGTTAAAAAGGATGAAATTATGCCATTTGCAGCAACATGGATGAGCCTAGGGAGTGTCATACTGAGTGAAGTAACTCAGGCAGAGAAGGAGAAATACCATATGTCATTCTTTATCTGTGGAATCTAGAAAGATATAATACAAATGAACTTACTTACAAAACAGAAAGAGACTCATAGACTTAGAGAAAGAATTTGCACTTGCCAGGGGGATGGGATAGTTAGGGAGTTTGGGATGGACATGTACACACTGAAATATTTAAAATGGGTAACAAACAAGGACTTATTTGTACAGCACATGGAACTCTGCCTAATGTTATATGGCAGCCTGGACAGAAGTGGGGTTTGATGGAGAACACAAGCTGTATATGTGGCTGAGTCTCTTTGCTGTTCACCTGAAACTACCACAACACTGTTAACTGGCTATGTCCCAATGAAAGATAAAAAGTTTAAAAAAAAAAAAAAAGAGTAAAGCAACAACAAAAAATAAGTGATAGACCAGGAATGTCAGCCTGTACACTTAATTCTTATTTTATCCTGATTCACTTTATAATCTTCCTTCTTCTTTAGTTTAATCAGAATTTTAATGTAAAGTTGTAATTTAGAATGATTATGAAGATGAACTTTGGATTTAGACCTAGATTTGAATCTCAGCTCTACCATTTATTACCTGCCTGACCTTAAGCATTTTACTTAACTTTTCTGATCTTTCATTTCTTGCCTTCCATAAAATAAGCTTAAAAGCAACAACTATGGGTTTATGTGAAAAATAAATTTGTATACTGAATATCACAGGCTTTGTACACAGTAGATATTCAGTTCATCATCCCCTTTCCTCAAAGGAATATACATATTGGCCATGACAATTAGCCTCTAGATATTTAGCCTGTGTGTTTCACCACCCTTACTCTCATTATTACCACCGAAACTACTCAACTAGACCCACCCTTTGTTACCCAGCTTAATAACACCCCAAATTCATGTTTATACTTGTGTTCAAACTGAAGAACTTTTCTTGCCTCCTCTCAAACTTCACTTACACATTTCTATGTTCTGTGAATGATCATGGCTATTAATATGTTACTCTTCTAAAGTTCAACATTTATTTGTGTTTTACTAGGATCACCTTGCAGAAGGAAATGGCAAACCACTCCAGTGTTCTTGCCTAGAGAATTCCAGGGATGGGGGAGCCTGGTGGGCTGTCATCTATGGGGTCGCACAGGGTCAGACATGACTGAAGTGACTTAGCAGCAGCAGCAGCAGGACCACCTAAATACTTATCATCTAATCCCAGAGATAGCATCTATTTTTGTCTGCCCAGAACCATGAAGCCACAGAACAAAACAATTATAAGTTAAATGAAAAAGAGGTATAAAAATTAGAACCTTGAATTCTAGTAAAATTAACTCTCAAAAATTTCACACTGCCTCAAAGTGTTTGGGTTTGTTTCTTTTTGAAAACAAATAAAACACTCCTTTTACGCAAGTGTAAAGAAATAGAGAAAAATAAATTCTAGTCAACAAATAAAATAAACAGTAAGAGGTCAGTCTCAAATCTCTTTGAGACAATTACCAAACCCTGCATTAAGTGGTTCTCTTGCAGCTTCATCAAATAGTGACTTTGGTTCTCCTATGATTTCCACATCTCCAGGGGTGGCATTAGTAGCCTCCTTGCTCTCGTTGTCATTGCCAGACCAAAAATCTCTCTTTATTATGTACCACAATTGTTGTCCTTTGAGATAAATGCCACATGGCTCTACCATTCTCTCTTTCCATTTTGATGCTATCTGTTGATCACTGCTCTGTTCCTTTCATGAAAGCCCTATATCCAAGCTACTTTTCCATTTTAAATATGCAGGTCATCTAGAGAGATTTTCATGTCCGTGTAAATAATCCAACTACTACCTTAGCCCTCTTTCATGGATCACAGCCTTGTTGCAGTGAAGGGGCTTGCATAACTCAGTGAAGCTGTGAGCCATGCCAGGCAGGGCAACCAAGATGGACAGGTCATAGTGAAGAGTTCTGACAAAACTTGGTCCACTGGAGGAGGTAATGGAAAACCACTCCAGTATTCTTGCCTGAAGAAACCCATGAGCAGTATGAAAAGGCAAAAAGGTATGACATCATAAGATGAGCACTCCAGGTCGAAAGGTATCAAATATGCTACTGGGGAAGGAGCAGAAGGCAATTATTAATAGCTCCAGAGAATGAAGTGGCTGGGCCAAAGCGGAAATGATGCTCAGTTGTGGATGTGTTGCGTGGTGAAATTAAAGTTTGATGCTGTAAAGAACAATATTGCATAGGAACCTAGAATGTTAGGCCCATGAACCAAGGTAAAATGGACGTGGCCAAGCAGGAGACGGCAAGAGTGAGCATTGACATTTTAGGAATCAGTGAACTAAAATGGACAGGCATGGTTGAATTTAATTCAGATAACCATTATATCTACTACTGTCGGCAAGAATCCCAGAGGAGAAATGCAGTATCCCTCATAGTCAACAAAAGAGTTTGAAATGCAGTTCAGTTCAGTTGCTCAGTCGTGTCCGACTCTGCGACCCCACGAATCGCAGCACGCTAGGCCTCCCTGACCATCACCAACTCCCGGAGTTTACTCAAACTCATACCCATCGAGTCGGTGATGCCATCCAGCCATCTCATCCTCTGTCGTCCCCTTCTCCTCCTGCCCCCAATCCCTCCCAGCATCAGGGTCTTTTCCAATGAGTCAACTCTTTGCATGAGGTGGCCGAAGTACTGGAGTTTCAGCTTCAGCATCAGTTCTTCCAATGAACACACAGGACTGATCTCTAGGATGGACTGGTTGGATCTCCTTGCAGTCCAAGGGACTCTCAAGAGTCTTCTCCAACACCACAGTTCAAAAACATCAATTTTTCAGCGCTCAGCTTTCTTCACAGTCCAGCTCTCACATCCATACATGACCACTTGAAAAACCATAGCATTGACCAGATGGACCTTTGTTGGCAAAGTAATGTCTCTGGTTTTTAATATGCTATCTAGGTTGGTCATAACTTTCCTTCCAAGGAGTAAGTGTCTTTTAATTTCATGGCTGCAGTTACCATCTGCAGTGATTTTGGAGCCCAAAAAAATAAAGTCTGACACTGTTTCCACTGTCTCCCCATCTATTTCCCATGAGGTGATGGGACCAGATGCCATGATCTTAGTTTTCTGAATGTTAAGCTTTAAGCCAACTTTTTCACTCTCCTCTTTCACTTTCATCAAAAGGCTTTTCAGTTCCTCTTCACTTTCTCCCATAAGGGTGGTGTCATCTGCATATCTGAGGTTATTGATATGTCTCCCAGCAATCTTGATTCCAGCTTGTGCTTCTTCCAGCCCAGCGTTTCTCATAATGCAATCTGCATATAAGTTAAATAAGCAGGGTGACAATATACAGCCTTGACATACTCCTTTTCCTCTTTGGAACCAGTCTGTTGTTCCATGTCCAGTTCTAACTGTTGCTTCCTGACCTGCATACAGGTTTCTCAAGAGGCAGGTCAGGTGGTCTGGTATTCCCATCTCCTTCAGAATTTTCCACAGTTTATTGTGATCCACACAGTCAAAGGCTTTGGCGTAGTCAATAAAGCAGAAATAGATGTTTTTCTGGATCTCTTTTGCTTTTTCAATGATCCAGCAGATATTGGCAATTTGATCTCTAGTTCCTCTGCCTTTTTTAAAACCAGCTTGAACATCTGGAAGTTCACAGTTCACATATTGCTGAAGCCTGGCTTAGAGAATTGTGAGCATTACTTTACTAGCATGTGAGATGAGTGCAATTGTGCAGTACTTGGTTGCAATCTCAAAAACAACAGAATGATCTGGGTATGTTTCCAAGGGAAACCATTCAACATCACAGTTATCCAAATCTATGCCCCAACCACTAATGCTGAAGAAGCTGAAGTTGACCAGATATATGAAGACCTACAACACCTTCTAGACGAAACACCAAAAACAGATGTCCCTTTTCATCATAAAGGATTGAAATGCAAGAGTCGGAAGTCAAGTGATTTCTGTAGTAACAGGCAAGTTTGGCCTAGGGGTACAAAAGGAAACAGGGAAAGGCTAACAGAGTTTTGTCAAGAGAATGCATTGGTCATAGCAAACATCCTCTTCAAACAACACAAGAGACAACTGTACACATGTATATCACCAGATGGTCAACACCAAAATCAGATTGATTCTATTCTTTGCAGCTGAAGATGAAGAAGCTGTATACAGTCAGCAAAAACAAGACCTGGAGCTGACTGTGGCTTAGGTCATGAGCCCCTTATTGCAAAATTCAGCCTTAAATGGAATCAAGTAGGGAAAACCACTAGGTTATTCAGGTATGACATAGATCAAATCTCTTATGATTGTACAGTGGAGGTGAGGAATAGATTCAAGGGATTAGATCTGGTAGACCAAGTGCCTAAAGAACTATCGACGGAGGTTTGTAACATTGTACAGGAAGCAGTGACCAAAACCATGCCAGGAAAAAGAAATGCAAGAAGGCAAAGTGGTTGTCTGAGGAGGCCTTATAAACAGTTCTGAGAAGAAAAGAAGCAAATGGCAAGGGATAAAGGGGAAGATATACCCAACTGAATGCATCGTTCTAGAAAAGAGCAAGGAGGGATAAGAAGCCCTTCTTAAATGAACAATACAAAGAAATAGAGGGATAAAATAGAATGGGAAAGACTAAAGATCTAGAAGTTCTACAAACCTTGAGGATGACAAAAAGGTAATACCAGGGCAGCTTGCTATCAGGGGGCCATTTTTCTTTGGATTATTTATCTAGAGTTTACCTTTAAAATTCAGGTGCTACTTAGCAGCTTCCCTAGGAGTTTCTCTGAGGAGCAGGTCAAAGAAGAAAAAAAGAAAAGGGGAAAAGGGACTTTCTCAAAGTACAAAATCATAGTGTTGGCTTATTTTCTTCACCATCACCTCAGCTGCACCTTTGGGAATGGTTGCAGGCATTAAGCAAAGTTACCCAAGGGTTAAGCACTATGCTTCAAGAAGACTGAAGCACACCCGGCTTCCCTAGCATCTCCAGGGAAACAGCTTCTAAGTTACTCATGATCTCTGATCATTACAACAGCACTGTGAGGTAGATATTATTATGTATTTTCATTTTAAAAATAAAGAAGCTATAATCCAAGAGTCAAGTAATTTGCCAAAAACCCATGTAAGTGCTAAGTGGAAAAGTTGAGGTTTAAACTCTGGTCTAGTTCCAAGGTGAATGTTCTTCCAACTGTGCTTTTTTGCCTCTCACTTAGTGGTTAATTAGCCAATGCAACTGCTCAGCAAATAGCATTTTTTCAAGCTAAGTGATCTGCTCTGGCTGGTTATTCCTCTCAGAAGAAAAGTAATTGTTCTTTTCTGCAATACAGCAGAAATACCCTTTGTGCTAAATACTTCCTTCACCAGCTCAATAAAACCCCCTTTCCATAAGCTATTGCCTAAGCCTTGGGAATACTTCTGCTACAGTGAATTTCTCACCACAGAGGCATTCCTTGCAAAGGGACTTGATGTATAGACCAATAGTGCCTATAACTCATTTTGCAAGAAAATGCATACACTATTAACATTTTATGGCATAAATTCCACAGAATAAAACAACATTTTACATTTCTTGGAAACACTTGGTAGTTCCATTATTTGTGGAGACCTGGACAGTGAATGAGAGGGGGAATTGAGGGAATATTTATGCTTTTTTACTTTCACAGTTCTCTGCTCTGTTGCTGCGCTTGTGTGTCACTATGCCTTCTCCTTTGACCACCAAATGGAGGAAGGAGCATGTTTCCACAATTAGAACTATTCAGACACTTTTCACTTGAAGCACAAACTTGCAGCTATTTTTGGTTTCTCTTTGAGGCAAATAGTGGACAAACATGAACTATTTACTCAGTGGGAGGGATTCCAGGAACAAACTTTGGAGAGAGTGAAAACAAGTATATGGGCATTACACATTTATAAAGGCCTTCATACATGTCTCATAAAGTTGCCTCCTGGGAAAAGTATAACTAGCTGGTTTCTAGAAACCTAGCCCTCAGTATCTTCCTATCTTTCTTTCCCTACAGCCCCAGTTGCTCAGTGACATTTAGAAGCAACCTCCAACTCACTACTCACTTCAGAAGGTACATATTCACTGATACTTTGGATTACTTGCTGAGATAGCAGCCAGTTCTTAGCTTCAAAAACCAGGAGTGCTCTGAGAGATATTCCTTCTGAGAGATGCTTCCCTATCAGCTCCAGGGCCAGCGGGGAGGAAAGTTTATATTTTATTGGTCTTACAACATGAATGACAGTGAAACTATGTTATTCACAGTCTCAAAGGTGGGCTTGCTCTTGGGCACTGTTGAGAAATGGCTGACTCCTGGAATAAAAGGGAGGGAGATTGTCACAGAAGAGGGAATCACAGCCCCTTCCAGAATGAGAGCAAGGTAATCAACAAGTGCACCTTCAAAATATACCTCAAAGGTCTGGGATTTGGAAGTATTCACAGTGAGTGTCTAAGTGTTCAAGCTATCATGCACTAACTATGTGACTTAGGCTGGTTATTTAACTTTTCTGAACCTCAGTTTTTCTGTCTGAAAAATAATATCTACATTGCAGTGTTGTTTTAAGGAGTTGTTATGAGGTTAAGTATGATATATGGCAATCCTTACCATTCTGTTTAGTACATGGCAATTACTTCCCCTTGCATATATGGACATACTAATTTAACTTGTTTAGGAGCAACTAAAGTACAATTGCTAGATTATGAAGTTTAAAGTAATATAATTCTGTCTTTGAAATCCACCCCACCCTTTTAAAGGGATCATTCAGACTGGATTCAAATCTCAGTTGCACCCCTCTCAAACCTTGCTTTGATCAACTTTAAGAATGTAATATACCTGCCCCACAGAGTGGTTGAGAAATAGGATTAAATGTGAAGTGTTACTGCAGCATTGGGAACATAATAGGTACTCAGTAAATAATAATCTCCTCTCCTGTCTTATTCCTAGAAGACTAGCCTGGGCCTTTGCAAAAGTCACTATATAATCTATACATCTTGAAAAAATGATTTTTTGTTCTTTCTGTGTAAAAATATTCTAGATAATTTAAGTCATTTCAGGTCACTCTCCTTATGTATTCCACCATCCATGTTTTAAGTATCTACAGTGCACTACCCTTCTTTCAGTGATCAGGACCATCAACCATCTGACTACTACAGTAGATTGCTAACATTTATCAGTTAAAATGCACATTTCTTAATCAACCATTCTTGAGATCCTATAGCTATGGTTATTACACAGAGTTTTTGTGTTGTTGTTGTTGTTGTTTTCTAAAACAGACTCAATTTCAAGTATTGTACCCTATCTCCTATGTTGTCATAAACCACTGCAAATGCCTGGCAATTATAATACTTTGCTTTTCAAAATATATCTCTTACCTCTGCCACTCATACCCAAAAGCAGCACAGAAGTTATTTATTAAGCCATAGGACCTGATAATTGATTCATAAATTGTCATCACGGTACCTAGAATTCTTTGCAGTATGTACAAATGTGGCACTTCCTTACTCATTATTTCACACAACAAGAATTTATTGAATACTCACTGTTTGCCAGGTAAATGATGCCAGAAGGGTACATATGTTATATAGGAAAGCAGACATAGAAGTAGATAAATTATTATATAATATGACAGAAAAATAGAGCTATATAAAACTATGCTATGGCAGCCAAAGATAGAAAACAACCAGCCAATTCTACCTGAGGCTAATAAGACAGTCTTAACTAGAGAACTAGAGAAAGTGATGATTTAACTTGGACTTAAATGATACTTAAATACATAAGCAATGAATAGCTACTGTTTTTCTGAGTAGATATTGTTGAGGTGTTAGATTGGGGGTATTCCCTTCTATTACTGATTTCCATTTTGTGAGCTCATATACTGTATTTCAGTTTTTCTAGAAAGCAACATAAAAAAAAATTCCCCATGATAACAAGCCTAGCCTCAAATATTTTTCCTCGAAGTGGAACTTAAAATATCTATTTTTTGTCATCAGGTAGTTAAAATTTTACTGCTATTAGTGACCATTGTTTTCAGATATCATTACTGGCTCACAAAACATGACTTTAAAAAGAAACATATACATACCCACATATAAACACACACACGATGTGTATGTCGATGAGCAAGTGTACATATCACACACACACACATACACACACACACAACACACACACACATACCACTTAGAATAAGCTCTGCATGCAGAAACGAAATTGGTAGCCAGCATTTCATAAGTATAATACTCGATTTAAAGCCTAAAAAAGAATGTAATTATCATTAAATGCTGGTTTGAGTTTCTAAAAATCAAATAAAAATTATGTTTACAAAAGCAGTATTGATGCTTTTCAACTCTGACTTTATTAAAAATATTAATTTTGTTTCATTTTAACTCATCTCCTGTTAATTCAATAACGTGAAGCTTGTTCTCATTTACTCCTTTATTTCCCACTATAGTCTCTGTCCCAGCTCACTGCCTAACAAACACATGTCATTTGACACAGGGACAGGCAAGAGAGAGTGAATAGCTCATTGAAAATCTATCTCAGCTTGCAGGAACAGCTAATCCTCAGGCATGCTCTGCTTTAGGGGGAGGTGTGTCAAGCACTCCACATATTAAAACTTAAACATAGAGCCAAAAATGGCCCAGAAAAAAAAGAAAGAAAGAAAGAAAGAAAAGCCGTGAACCAAAACGTAACTGCAAGTGTTTTTGCAAGGAACAAGCAGGTGAATTAAGAGTGGAAGAAAAAGTCTTCATGACCAACCAGACACCACCATTGGTTTTTGCAGCTCTCGTCTCTCTTCTTGAGATAAGTTTAGGAGTAAATTTGAAGACGTTGATCAGAAACTAGATAACTTCTTCTCAATGTTCAAGAGAAAAGCACCTTCTCCAACTGGCAGAGAGAGCCAATTGGAAAGGTGAGAATGGCTCTGAAAACACATTCAGTTCTGGCTTAACCAAGATGGGATTTGTCAGTATCTTCAAGACCTGGCCAGTTTACAGTTCACATCTGTTAGGGAACAGGCAGCTATACATTTTCCATATAAATTCCAACTGGCCACTGCCCATTTGCATCCCCTCCTTCAAATCCAACCACACCAGTTCCTCTGAGGTTAGCTGACCAGTAGCTGAGAAGAGACTTTTTCTCTATCAATGCATAATTGGTCATTGATGAACAAACAAGCAGTCACTCAGACTACTTGAGTCTACCTAGGAAAAAATTTCCTGACCATCTTTCCAGATGTTCATGTCAGTCACCACAATCTCCATATAATTTACAAGGTATTAAATGTCAAATAATGAATCTTTTCAGTTAGCATCTTGGCAGATGATGATAGCAGTACAGTTTATGTGAGAAGCCAGCACAGACTTCTCCCACTAAAAGTGCAAACAGAAAACTGTGAGCACTGGCCCCAGATCCTCCTAGAAAAAGGCTGCCATTATACTCCATTACAGTTAAAGCTATGTATGCACTTCCTGGATGGCATCCAATCACATAGCACTTTTCCCTCTGTTACATTTTTTTACTCTTTTTTAATAAAAACATGCCCTCTTAATGGCTAGGCAGTGGTTTCCAGTAAAGAAATAGACTGAAAATCAACCAGAGGAATGTGTTCTGAAAGTAATTAGAGATTTTTCAAAATGACCATTAACAAGATAATTCTTTGTAGTCAACTTTATGTGCTATGTGGCATGCCATATGGACCAAAGACTCCAGTCTAATATATAATTCAGAAGTGTCAGCAAGTGCCAGAAAGTACAAATTAAATGAGGGGAAACTGCAAAGGAAAGGTGGACTTATTTACTTAAGACTTGAATATAGCTTACAAATTTTAAACATGTTCAAGATTTGTCTCCTTTCTTTGAGTTCTTCCTTGAATATTTGGAAAGATATTTGGGAACCCCTAGGTTCTGCACAAACTCAAAAGAAGCAAAAGATAGAGTAATGAAAGTAGTCTCTTTAGGAAATTAGTTATGTACTTTTCCAATTGTATTCTAAAATAAATATGATTTGCCCTTCAGTGTTCAGATTTTGATGAAAGTCAGCATAAAGCAATTGGAAAAGATGTTGAGCTTTAGGGAAAAGAGAAGGTTCAAGGAATAAATGAAGAGACAGTATAAGATCAAGAGCCTTGAAGTCAAGCAAACCTGGTTTCCTATCCCAGATCTTCCACCTTGGTTCATTCAACAATTATTACTTGAATGTCTACTATGTGCTAAATATGGTACTGATAAAAGCAACATGATTGCTGTCCTCATGGAACTTACATTATATGAAGAGTAATGTAGACAGGCACTGAACAAATTAATTAAAAAGAACATCAGTGTATTCTATGAAGAAAATTATAATAGGGTAAACTGAAAGGAGTATCTGCAAATCTACTATAGATTGGAAGATCAGGGAAGGCCTCTCTGAAGAGGTGACATTCAAACCTGAATGATGAGAAGGAGGCAGCATGTGAAGACCTAGTGAAAAAGTATTCTAAGCAGAGGGAAAGCAAAGATGAAGGCTCTAAGACAAAAATGAGTTTCACTTATTAAATAGTGGAACGAACACCAATTTATTTGGAGTTCAAGTATGAAGGGGAGAGTAGAAAGAAGAGGGTGGTCAATAGGTATGAGCTTCATCTGGAGGGAGCGCTACCATGGTTAGGTGCTATATTTCATAAAGACCCATTTGTTATCTATGAGAATTTGGGGGAGTTCCTTAACTCTCTATCTCAGCTCCCTCACTTGTAAAAGAGAGGAATAATAAGAGCATTTATCTCAGAAGATTATTATGAAGATAAAAAGAGATATTTGTAAAGCATCTTAAGGGATTTGATTTAAGTTATACCAGAATAGTCCAGTGGTTTTCCCCACTTTCTTCAATTTAAGTCTGAATATGGCAATAAGGAGTTCATGATCTGAGCCAGAGTCAGCTCCTGGTCTTGTTTTTGCTGACTGTATAGACCTTGGGGATCTTTGGCTGAAAAGAATATAATAAATCTGATTTTGGTATTGACTATTTGGTGATGTCCATGTGTGGAGTCGTCCTTTGTGTTGTTGGAAGAGCGTGTTTGCTATGACTGCTGTGTTTTCACGGCAAAACTCTGTTAACTT
Organism: Cervus canadensis; assembly: GCF_019320065.1. Taxonomy (NCBI): domain Eukaryota; kingdom Metazoa; phylum Chordata; class Mammalia; order Artiodactyla; family Cervidae; genus Cervus; species Cervus canadensis. The sequence goes on from NC_057419.1 coordinate 31,353,407, forward strand.
TGGCCCTGTTTAATTTTGTACTCCAAGGCCAAACTTGCCTGTTACTCCAAGTATCTCTTAACTTCCTATTTTTGCATTCCAGCCCTCTATGATGAAAAGGACATCTTTTTTGGATGTTAGTTCTAGAAAGTCTTGTAGGTCTTCAAATGGATTCAGGGAATTATATCTGATAGACAGAGTGCCTGAAGAACTATGGGAAAAGGTTCGCAACATTGTACAGGAGGTGGTGAAAAAAAACCATCCCCAAGAAAAAGAAATGCAAAAAGGCAAAATGGCTGTCTGAGGAGGCTTTACAAATAGCTCAGAAAAGAAGAGAAGCAAAAGGTAAAGGAGAAAAGGAAAGATATATCCATCTGAATGCAGAATTCCAAAGAATAGCAAGGAGAGATAAGAAAGTCTTCCTCAGTAATCAATGCAAAAAAATAGAGGAAAACAATAGAATGGGAAAGACTAGAGAGCTCTTCAAGAAAATTAGACATACCAAAGGAACATTTCATACAAGATGTGCACAATAAAGGACAGAAATGGTATGGACCTAACAGAAGCTAAAGATTTTAAGAAGAGGTGTCAAACATACACAGAAGAACTATACAAAAAAGATCTTCATAACCCAGATAACCATGATGGTGGGATCACTCACCTAGAGCCAGACATCCTGAATGCAAAGTCAAGTGGGCCTTTACAAACATCACTATGAACAAAGCTAGTGGAGGTGATGGAATTCCAGTTGAACTATTTCAAATCCTAAAAGATGATGCTGTGAAAGTGCTGCATGCAGTATGTCAGCAAATTTGGAAAACTCAGCAGTGGCCACAGGACTGGAAAAAGTCAGTTTTCATTCCAGTCCCAAAGAAAGGCAATGCCAGTTTTCAAACTACTGCACAACTGAACCCATCTCACACACTAGCAAAGTAATGTTCAAAATTTTCCAAGCTCCAACTTCCAGATGTTAAAGTTGGACTTAGAAAAGGCAGAGGAACCAGAGATAAAATTGCCATCATCTTTTGGATCATAGAAAAAGCACAAGGTTCCAAAAAAAGTATCTACTTCTGCTTCATGACTATGCAAAAGCCATTGACTGTGTTCAGTTCAGTTCAGCTGCTCAGTCGTGTCCGATTCTTTGTGACCCCATGGACTGCAGCATGCCAGGCTTCCTCGTCCATCATCAACTCCTGGAGCTTACTCAGACTCATGTCCTTCAAGTCGGAGGTGTCATCTGAACATCTCATCCTCTGTTGTCCCATTCTCCTCCTGCCTTCAAACTTTCCCAGCATCAGGGTCTTTCCAAATGAGTCAGTTCTTCACATCAGGTGGCCAAAGTATTGGAGTTTCAGCTTCAGCATCAGTCCTTCCAATCAATATTCAGGACTTTTGACTTTGTGGATCACAGCAAACTGGGGAACATTCTTAAAGCAATGGAGATACCAGACCACCTTACCTCCCTCCTGAGAAATCTGTATGCAGGTCAAGAAGCAACAGTTAGAACCAGACATGGACTGGTTCAAAATTGGGAAAGGAGTACGTCAAGGCTGTACATTATCACCCTGATTATTTAACATATGCAGAATACATCATGCAAAATGCTGGACTGGATGAAGCATAAGCTGGAATTAAGATTGCTGGGAGAAATATCAATAACCTCAGATATACAGATGATACCATCCTTATAGAAGAAAGTGAAGAAGAACTAAAGTGCCTCTTAATAAAAGTGAAAGAGGAGAGTGAAAAAGTTGGTTTAAAACTCAACATTCAAAAATAGAAGATCATGGCATCTAGTCCCATCACTTCATGACAAATAGATGGGGAAACAATGGAAACAGTGACAGACTTAATTTTCTTGGGCTCCAAAATCACTGCGGACTGTGACATGAAATTAAAAGATGCTCGCTCCTTGAAGAAAACAAATGACCAACCTAGACAGCATACTAAAAAGCAGAGACATTACTTCTCCAACAAAGGTCCATCTAGTCAAGGCTATGGTTTTTTCCAGTAGTCATGTATAGATGTGAGTTGGACCATTAAGAAACCTGAGCACCAAAGAATTGATGCTTTTGGACTGTAGTTTTGGAGAAGACTCTTGAGAGTCCCTTGGACTGCAAGGAGATCCAACCAGTCAATCCTAAAGGAAATAAATCCAGAATATTCATTGGAAGGACTGAAGCTGAAGCTTCAATACTTTGGCCACCTGATGCAAAGCACCGACTCATTAGAAAAGACCCTGATGCTGGAAAAGATTAAAGGCAGGAGGAGAAGGGGATAACAGAGCACAAGTTGGTTGGATGGCATCACCAACTAGATGGGCATGAGTTTGAGCAAGCTCTGGGATTTGGTGATGGACAGGGAAGCCTGGTGTGCTGCAGTCCATGCAGTCACAAAGAGTCGGACATGACTGAGAGACCGAACTTGTAAAGCATAGTGTCTGGAACATAGTAAACATTTGATAAGTAGTTATTGTATATTAAAACAAGTTTCTTGGCTGCTGATTTTAACTAGCCTGTATAAATATGTAAGTCCTGGTTCTGCCTTTTATTGGCTGTATGACTTTGGGCATGTTATTTAGGCTCGCAATTCCTTAGTTTTGTCACTTTTTAAAATGAGATCATAGGATTATGTGTGCTACTTCCTGACACTTAATGAGCATTTGAAATATGTCCATTAATATTGCTATTGTTATTATTTAAACTCATTCTAGCTTCACAGGGGAGTGGTGGTGGTTTATTCACTAAGTTGTGTCTGACTCCTGGGACCCCATGGATGGTAGCCCGCCAGTCTCCTCTGTCCATGGGTTTCTCCAGGCAAGAATACTGTAATGGGTTGTCATTTCCTTCTCCAGGGGATCTTTCCCACCCAGGAATCAAACCCAAGTCTCCTGTATTGCAGGCAGATTTTTTTACTGACTGAGCTGTGAGGGAATCCCTAAAGTAAAAGTCGCTCAGTCGTGTCTGACTCTTTGCCACTCCATGGACTACATGGTCCATGGAATTCTCCAGGCCAGAATACTGGAGTGGGTAGCCTTTCCCTTCTCCAGGGGATCTTCCCAACCCAGGGATTGAACCCAGGTTTCCTGCATTGCAGGTGGATTCTTTACCAGTTTTTCTGAAAAGAATGGTGGAGAGGGAAGGAGTCAGAGAAAGTGACAGAAACAGAAAGAAAACAAGTGAGCTTCTTGCTGTAGGATAAAGCCTGAGGGAGAGGAGCCTGAGGCCATGACATTATCAGCTTTGATGACTGAAAGTTGCCTATGCCTGGGTTTTCAGTAGCCTTTTGAGGTCTTTGGCTTGGGCAAGAGCATAAACAGCTAAAGGTAGACAGACTAACCACAGAATTTGGACAATTCAGGGCTGCATAACCCCTTTAAAAACAAACATTAGTGATGTGATGTTTTAAAGTCAGAACTCTTTAGCTTATTTTTTTTGTTTGTTTTTAGCTCTCCATGCTCTGAGTCTAGAACATAAGATTTAAAATGCCTTTTTGTCTGTTATTTTCACTACTGCATTCTTAGTGTCTAGAAGAATGTTTGGCACATGGTTGGTGTTCAAGGAATTTGTTGAAAAAGTAAATGAATGAATTATGAGTCACTCCCCCAGCCAAACTTTCCCAAGAACCTCAAACTGCCTTGAATCAAGACAAGTCCAGAAGTCCTATAATCTCAACTGAGGAAGACGATCAACTTGAGTGAGGAAGGTAAAAAGCTGAGCAGACAGTTTATCCTAGACTAGCAGTGGGCGCAATGAAGGCTCTTTGTAACAAGCTTTTCATCTTTTAGGGCAGAGCTCCACCATGATAAGAAGGAAAACAAGGTATGCACAAGTCATCCCAATCTTAGGGCTTGCCTGGTTTCCCTCACTGCCATATTTTAGGCTTCACACTGGCTCTACTCCTCTGCCCTCCTGGATTCAGTACCTCTCTGGGTGTTCGGGACAGAAGAGCTTTATTCCCAGACACTCAGAGAGAGAAAGAAGTGAGGCAGTGGGAAGTATATAGCTATTCAAAACTCTGAATACAGGCAAATTTTTACTCAGTTATCTGTGCTTTGGCTTCTCCGTTGAAACAAACTGCTTCATATTTTAAGAACCACTTCACCAAGTCCACCAGGACCAGCAGACATTTGAGGGAAATAATCCAAGTATATATCAAATGAGAGCATGTGTTCCCAGTCATCAGGGGGCAATTTTGGGAAAAAAAAAAAAGACTGTCTGGAGGAAGGCACTGTATATTTTAAACTCAGTAGTACACAGGGTAGTGTCAAGAGAGTGGGAAAAGAGAGTTGCAGTACAGAGGCTGTACTGCATGAGATGAGGTAGGCTGAAGTTCAAGAGATGATTTACCATTTACAAGGACAGTCATCTCTCCCCATCCCAACCCTGCTTCAGTCATTTGATTACCCAGACTCCTTTTATAAGATGCAAACACCAAAGTGAGAATTAAAAGCAGTGAGTAGAGGTGTCTTAATGTAAATTTCTTCAATATGTCACTGTCTTGGCAGACATTTATGTCATTTATGTATTGGTTTTGGTCCACAAAGAAGTACTATTTCTGTAAGAGGTGGGGAGAGATGTTAAAGGGCCACAAGGAACATAGGTAAAGAGTTTGGGAAACAATAGCAAACATAAACTGCAGGGCTTTGGGGGTACAGACAGATGGAAGATGGTTAATAAGGATGTGAAACCAATGGCATATCCCCATTTCTTCTGAGGATCTGGCTTAGAAGGTCACTAATGACAAAGTTCTTATAATTTTAAACATACCCTAGGGTTGACCATGCTGGTCATGATGTTAGAAAAGGCAATGTTTGCTGTCATCACATGGGGAAACCAATATACAATGTGCTTTATGAAATGCTGACACTGCTTTCCCTGAGAGTTAGAAGGCATAAGGATGACTAGGAATTTCCTGTGCTGCTATCCTGGGACCACCACTTGTTTTAGTTATTGATCAGTCAGCCACCTCTTTCCAAAATCATCTCACTGTTGTTAGATGTTTTCTCCCCCTGACTTTCCGCAGGCCTCCCAGTCATCCTAGGGTATTTCAGCAAATCTGAAAAGTCAGATTCAAGCATCAACTTGGCAATAAACTGCAAATAAATCAAAGCCAAGTTGGACAAATCAGCTTAACCTTTCAGTTTGATGCCTGAAAAGTCACCCAGGGATTTTCCTTTTGCAACTGTACATTAGTCTTCCGACAACTTCAAAAACAAAGTATTGGAATTGATTTGAGATCAAATATCTTTTAATAAGTTCTTTTCTGAAAGATGGAGGAAAGATAAAATTGTCTCTGGATGCCCACAGATAAAGGCAAAGTTCAGGGGTCCCTTTTTTCCATATTCTTGCCAACATTTGTTGTTTCTTGTCTTTTTAATAATAGCCACTCTGACAGATGTGAGGTGGTATCTCATTTTACTTGCATATCCCTGATGATTAGTGATGCTGAGCATCTTTTCATGTGATATGCCTGTTGACCATCTTCCTTGGAAAAATGTCTATTCAGGTCTTCTGCATACCTGAAACTAATATAACATTGTATATCAATTATAATTCAATAAAAAGGGCAAGTTGAATAAATATTTGACCGAAGTATAACTGCTAGATAATCCAAATGTATTTTATTACATTTAATAAGCACTTAAAATCCAAGTTGTAACTACAGTTGAATGATTGCTTTTGCTTTTAAATGTAAAATAAAAGGTAATTTTATATTTAGCTTACATTACATTTTGTTGGTTACATTGTTAATATGACAAAAATTTTATTATTAGCAAGCTATATTAACTATAAAATTTGAAATTAAAATAAGTTGAAAATGGAAAAGTAAACAAAACTAAATATGGAAATTATACAGAAGGAAATTGGTTTAATGATATATTTTATGTCAACCTGGTTAATATATTCTATTAAATGGTTTGGTGTAATAATCCTAAAATTTCATAATTTTGAGAGTCAAGGGCACAAACAAAAGTTCACATATAGTTTATATTTATAAGAAACAGAAGAGAAAGAATACTAAAAGAAACAAAAAGATTACTCATACTTTGATAACTAATTTGATCTTACAATATAACCTAACAACCAAACTTTACCTAACTTAACCTAATTTCATCTAACTTAATCTAATGCCTTACATATTCTATCTATAACCTGTTTTCGTAAGACAATATAATGCCTGATTATTTTTAGGAATTTAGATCGTGAGGAAAAAAGTAATGCCATTTTTGAGAATTCTGTTTTATTATTGTTCTATTGTTTTAGCCTTTTTTTTCAATCAGTTCTTAGTCTGGGGAAAGATTTAGCGGTTTTTAAGAGTTACATTATGCTCATGAACTTTTACCTTCAAATTTTAGCATTTTTAATCTACATATATCTGAAAGACAAATGTTAATAAGAGTTTTAACAATTAGCTTATGGCTTTAAAAGTTTTAATCTTTTGTCATTATTTTATGGTTTTTAATCTTTTTTAAATCACTCCCTGGTACAAGTTCAGGAACTTACAAAATACATTGTTTCTGAAATTTTTGCTTAAGAAGTCTTAGCATTTTAAAATTATCACATCTCTAAATAATTAAAAAATTGATTAAAACATACTTTAAGAATATTTTGGTTTTGTTTTGCAGTGCTTTATTTATGTGTATGGTTGTGTGTAGTATGTATGCAGGATATTCATTTTCACTACTTCTTACCTGAGCACAAATCTTTCAAGCTATACCATGCTCAGAAGTTTTGTTTAAAGTTTTAATATTCTTAAATCTATACTTCATTCAATAAATGGTAAGAGATTCTAAAGATGTCTTTGCTGCTTTTGTTGTTTAAGTTAGTTAAAAAAGTTTTCTTGTATATACTTTTAAATATTGATTTTAACTGCTCCTGAAGTAGATGCCAGCTTAGTAACTTCCTAGTTGCATTTTAATTCAAAGCATCATAAGAAAGTTATAGCATCTTGTAAGTTTTAAAAATGCTCAGAAAAGTTCTAAGTTGTGTGTGTGTGTGTGTGTGTGTGTGTATGTGTGTGTTGTTGTTGTTTTCTAAGGAGTTATTTTGCTTTTATTTTTTTCCAGTTAGGTCCTGACTTGGGCACAAATGTAGTGGATTTCTACTTGTACTCTAAAATTTTATACAAATAATATAGTAATTTAAAATTTACATATAGTCAAATAATAAATAAAATATTAATGCAAGTGTTAGGAATATTTTTGTGGCTTTTACTGTTTTACAGTTTTTCTTTTTGTATGTGTTTGTTTGTTTGCATTGGTTTAGTTTGGTTTATGTATTTTTTTTTTCAATATGCTCCCAACCTGGGCACAAATTCAGCAGCTCTTTGGCTACATTGTGCTCCAAAATTAATATGAAAGCATAAGTAATTTAAAGTTACAGATCTCTGTTCCCTCCCTCAAAAAATGATCAATGCAAGTTTTAAGAAAGTTTTTTGTTTTATTATTATATTTTTGTTATACTTTTGTCTTTTTTTTTCAATTTGCTTCTGACCTGGGCACAAATGCAGCCGCTTTATGGTTGCACTGTGCTTCAAAATTTCACATACAGAATATTTATAAAAATTAGTCTCCCAAAAGAAAAAATTATTGAAAATTCTTAGAGAAAATATTAATTTCTCTTAGTTTTTTATGAACATTTGTTATTTTATGTGATTTTCCATTTTGCCCTGTTTTGGGCACATACTTAGCAGCTTTCTGGATTTGACATTTCATATAAGAAATTTAATATAGTATAAAAAAAGGAAAAGTTTTTAAAAGCTGAAACTGCTGGTAACTGCAAATATGTAAATCCAGTTAATTTTCCATTTCTTTCCAGCAATATTCATACAAACACAATTTATGTTTCTGCTTTTAAAATATATGCAATACATTTTACTTTTTTAAATTTGATACTTTTTTATTAATAATGTTAAAGTATGTTCTTGTACTAAAATAAACTCAATGACAAAAAAAGCAAAAAGAAGACTAGTATATATCAGTAGTAACACAAAAGCTTGTTTAAAAACAAATACCTGAATTTGTTCTATATTTATAGGCCCAAACTAATTACCAAATATTGGAATGGAAATATACTTTTTCAAAGTTTTTAAGTAACCTCTGTATCGCTGAAGTCAAGGCTACTGTTGACTTATAAAATGTGGTACACTGAATTTCCAACCCAGAAGAAGAGTTTGGCAATTCCTTTTGGCTGTTGTAATTAGATGTGACCTATAATTATTGAACAAAACAATATATGTATTACAATAAACATTCAAATAAATGTAGCTGACTATATTCAGTACATTAATCTATTCTTAATATCATTAGCTTCAAATTTTTTATTCATAGCATAGGAAAATCATAGAAGAAACCATATCTGGACCTAAAGAGACTTCTTGTACCTAGAAGGTGGATTCTAGCATTAATTCACCACCATTATGTGTTGTTTGATCACTAACTTCCTCTTGAATAGCTGGAAGGGAAGGCTTTGTGGTCAGAGGTGTTTCAGTCTTGAACAGAGACTCCATCCTGATATGGGTATTGATATAGAAGGACTTCTGAAAGGACTCAAGGGTGAAGTAATAGATGAAAGGGTCAAAGCAACAGTTTAGAGTTGCAAGGCACAAGGTGATTGGATACATAATCTTAGCAAATCTTTCCAACAAGCAATTGGTAATGGCTTGGGAGCGCACCAGGGCATACAGGAAGAGAACAGAGTTATAGGGTACAAAGCATACCACAAAGACTGCCATATGCACTGTGATCATCTTCAGCACTTTTTTCTTATTAGTCCCAATTTGAGACAATGTAGCAGGCTTACGGAGGGTTTTTAGCACCACAGAAGAGCAAGAGACATTCAGTATCAAAGGAATGATAAAACCAACAACTTCAATAAATATGGTTATCTTGGACAGATATGTCTTCCATACACGTTTGGAGAAGCCCTCAAAGCAGGTGGTGGTTGCATTGTTGACATTAGTGGTGGAGAATAAAGAGGCTGAAATACCACCACTGAGGACTAGGATCCAGACTCCAGCACACACAATGGCAGAATTCCTCCTGGTCCTAATGGTACGGGATCGGAAGGGATAGACAATGGCCAGGAAACGATCCACGCTAATACAGGTAAGGAAGAGCATGCTCCCATAGATGTTGGTTAGGAATGCAGTCCCAGAGATCTTGCAGAGGGTATCACCAAAAGGCCAGTGGCGGTTGAAATTGTAAAATATTTTGAAAGGTAGAGTGCAGACAAAGAGCAAATCAGAGAGGGCCAGATTGGTGATGAAAATAGCTGTCTCACTTCTCATTTTCATGCGGAAGCAGAAGACGAACAGAGAGGCACTGTTGGTTATCAAACCCAGGATGAATACAACACTGTAGACAGCACCATTCAGATTATACTTGAAGGAATCATCAACAATGCAAGTATTATTGGCAGTAGCATTGCCCAACCTGGGTCTGAGGTTTGAATTTAAATCTTGGAATTGGAAGTCAATGAATCTTCTGTCACCCATGGACTTTTATTCAGGAGGCCTGCGGGCTGCAGGGTTCAGCACTCTGAGACTAAAGACTGGTAGGAAATGTTTTCCTCCTATGGGAGATAAGATTAAATGAGTCATCAAATCTATCTTCCATCCATTTTTGTGGAGTAAAAGATATTCTGTTCACACAGACTGGAAATAACATGCATATTCAGTTTGGTTTAACAAGTACCTTTTGATTACCTACCATATGTTAAAAGGCAGTACAAGAGTATGTTGCGGGAACAGGAGGGACCACACTCAAGACAGTAAGCACTATACTGTAGCATTGCAATTCACAGGAATAAGGTATTTGTTCCTTGGGAGCCCTAGGCTAGTAGGGGTAGGGATATGGAGACTCTGATATTTAAAACAATGCTAATACTTGGAAATTTGTATAATTTTTTAACTTCAAAAACGTTTTTTATTTGATTCCCACAAAAACACCATGAGATAGGCAGGGCAGGAATTTATCATCATGTTGCAGAAGCAGAAACTGAGGCTTATATAATTTAGAATTACATAATGTCAGAATTGTAAGAACATGTAAATGGTATAGTCAGAACCAGAATTCAGGTGTTCTTTTTAAATTCCTAACCAGAGGATTATTAAGCTTCTCTAAATTATATTGTCTACTCTCTGGTATTACTAAACTTCATTGTTGAGTATTAGTTCTACTGCACAAGACTAAATGTGGATATGAGACCGCCAGGAAAACCTCTTTAAAAAGTTCTCTGAAAAGCAGGCTCATCTGCAAACTTAGAAATCTATGAATGAGCCACAAAATAAGGACTGTGCATACCATCACATAAATATCTACCTATTTCCATAAATCAAAAAATTCAAATAAAAGATTATTCAGTGGCTAAAAAAATAAAGGTATAAGTAAACTCCGGAATTAAAATGTTGATTCATCTTTTCTTCTAAAATACAGGTTCAGAGAGCAGGAATTCCTCAGTACATTAAAACTTCTGGCTGAAACTTTTCTCACTCCATTACAAAGCCTCTATAGAGAGAGAATTCAAATGACAATTGCAGTGTTTCTCTCCTTTAGATTGTGGTCCCTTACCAAGGTTCTTTCATGCCAGACCCTGAGCCTTGGATATTGTCTTACTCCCTCTCCCACTGCCCATTCCATGAGTTACATTCATGCTTTTAGCTTTTAAAATGGCCCAGGTCAATAAAGCCTTTTCTGGCTACATAAAAGTGAAATATGAAAGGTAGATTTGAGTTGAACAGCCATTCTTGTACGCGTGGAGGTCGCTGACTAATTAGCTTTGTTGGATATCTGAACCAATATCGTTCAAAGGTGCATATAGAAATCTTACTAACGTGCTCCTAGGTCAACAGCTGCCATTGGAGGACTGTCTTCTGAATGCTCTATAATGCACTATGAATAAGTTGCAGCTGAATGAATTCTTTTCAATGAAGAGGATATGGAGTGAAAGTGGTCTTTGTTCCTGACATACCCAGTAATGAGTTTGCACATGATTACATTTTAAAATGTGAAAGCCATTTCTCTGAATTGATTCTTCCTTATGTCACTCTTTCTTTCCAACTCCTGGAACAGGTCACAGGACCTCATATATAACAGAAAAGGGACTGGCAGGAGGAATCTGCCAGAAATATAGAGGTCTGAAGTCACTTCAACCAGTGGTTGGCCTGAGGGAGGAAAACATGATTTGAGAGAGAAAAAAAAAAAATTCACTCACTGTAGTGCCTAGAATGAGAGCTGACTTTGGAGAAAACAGAGTGCAAAAAAAGTGTTGGCATTTTTAATAGCAAAGTTTAAAGTTAAAATTGGAAGTGTGCTGTTTCTGAATTCTCATTTAACGAGCTTTATGGAGTGCCTCCCCTGAGTCTAACACTTCTGTAAGATCATATTCCTTCATGGCCATTTCATCTCATATGAGATGGCTCAACTCAAAAGCCAGCTCAACTTTTGCCAGAAGTGACCTTGATACATGAAAGCAGGGTATAGTAAAAATCTTGACAAAGGAAGGTCCAGGAGGAAAAAAAAATCCAGACAAGGAAGAAATAAAAATAGATGTGGAGAGCAGAAGAGGGAATAGCAAAGAAAGTAGCAGAGAAAGAAAAATAGAAGAATTGAGAGAAAAGGAAGAATAAAACACACAAAAAAGAAGACCTTGCTGGAGAGAGGTCACTATTTCCATCTAATTTGTATTAAGGGCTCAGAAGATAATTCCTCTAATGCCATCCTCTCTACCTTGCTTCATCTGACTTCTTCCATTTTTCTCAGAAAAAAAACAGTACACAATGACTGCTTAAGGTCAATGAATCTAATCTGAAAAAGAAAAACAAAAAGCCAGGAAAATCTCAGTCAATGGCATTCAAACCTCACTTTGAGAGCTGTAAATCTAAGTTTCTAAAGATTGCTTCACCAAGGGGTTGGCAGAAAGGAAGACAATGGCAACTTCTCAACTGCTTAAACCACATTATATACCATTTTACACCCAACATGCTACCCGTTAGTCTGGAAGTCATTTTTTTTTTTTTTTATTGCTGAAAGAAATCAAACTAGTCAAAAATATCCCTCTAATCACATAATCTAATGAAATTATGGGACTGAAAAACCCCTAACATTAAAGTCAAGCCTCATTCACTATGATTTGCTTGCACTTGCCTTCTACAATAAGTACTGTCAATAAATTTTATTTGGAAAATGTTTTCATAATAGAAGACTTTCCATATTTGCTCAGAGTCCCTCCAGTCTGCCCACTGGTGATCCCTTTCCAGAGTATACCTCTAGCTCACTGGCTCTGTATTATTTTGTACTTCCCAAGATGGCATGTTTCAAATAGCTGTTTTCAAATAACTGTTTCAAAAATCCCCAGTTTTCTATTCAGTTTTATATCTCTTAGAACATATACACTATATCCACAGCAGACAGTCTGCAAATGTCTGGCACTTCTGTTCTTCTGCTTTGCATGACCAAGTTCTATGGGAGAGAAAGGACCAAAGACAATAAAGCATTACAGTCTCAATCCTGAAGAGAGAGCATGGGAAAACTGTCACTAAGGCCCTATTCATAGCTTTCCCTTGCTCAAACACACAGCACCTTTTGCTGTCTGGCGGAGAGGGTGTGGTGCTGGGATTTAACACAGCACTGGAAGCAAGGAGTTCTATTTCTGATTCAGACATTGGTTCGCTCTGTAACTTGGCTATACAGTTTCTCTTCCCTGTATAAACATTACCTCTAAGTCTCCCAGCTGAGGCTAGGAAGATTCAACAGGGTTTGTGAGTAGCTTTATGAGCTTGCCCAGCATTCAGTCCTACCTAACCACAAAGAAATATTACAGGAGTTTTTTTCATTTTCCTTCATCTAACACAGCTGGACACATGTCTCTGTCTTTCTCGGTATGCTGAACTTCATATTAGTAACACATCTTCCTCCTAACACCTCCTAACACTCTACTTCAGAAATCTTCCCTTAAGTTTCTACCTTAACTACACAATTTTATCATAACAGGACAGCCCAGGAGTGCATACCAAAAGGAATATCTTCCCACTGAGCTATGTTTAAAAAAAAATCAGAGAGGCATTTGACTCTTAAAACTAATTCTGAAGAAAAAATCAATGAAAGAGAGAAATGAGATCTCTTTTCTAACTGGCTTTCTTTTCTTTCCACTGAAATAAACAGTGTTTTTATAACCACTATATTTTCCTAAATGGCTAACATATTGTGTACTGAATGGAGGCAAAGGGCCAACACTTGAGCTTCAGATGAGATGAAGAAGAAAAAAAAAATAGACTGACATAGTTAATTACATCTTTCACTGCAAGTAGCATTAGACTATTATCTTGTGAAGACTTTTACAGCCAATTATTATAAATTAATCACCTAGGGGTTCAGAGTGCTGAGTGGATGTATTTTCAGTGACAACAGGCAGGAAGCAAGTTACCTGGAGGTTGGCCAAAAAGAAATCTGACCTTCATGAATTTTTAACTTTGACCTACACATATGGAGCCAGTTCAGACAGTTCACAGTAGTGTTCACAATGTTTTTCCTTTATAAAAAATTTCTAATGATAACGAAATATAACATGTTTGGGGTCTTTGGGGCTCCTGGAGGAAGTAGAGTTAGCCCTTTTTTCCTGTAAAGATGAATATCTAAATCACTTTACTAAGTGCTAAATTTTCAGATGATATATTGAAAACAAAGGTCTAATTTCTGGCATATTCCCAGTAGCCCAGAAAGGCTGACTTGCTTTTGTTCCTTACAGAAGACAATCCATAATTCAGGGAGACAATTCAGGGAGACGAGGTCTTAAAGAAAGAGAATACTCAATTTTCTTTGCTTTGCTCCCTTTTTAATGAGCTTGGGTCAGATCAGAGTGCTTCTGATCCCCAGAGCCATTTCCTCTTTCTACTCTAGTCGAAGCTTAGGACACTGCCACAATAGTTTTCAGAGGAAGCTGAAACCTATTGGGTCTTTGTCTATAAATATTTAGCAGTGAAGCAAACTAAAAAATACAAAAATGTTGCAAAAATATAGATTAAAGCTATCCCACTGGAGTAATAGGGAATATGTCCAGATTGCTGTTCCTCAGACGAGTGGCTGCTAACAGAGAAGACTCCTTAAGGAAATCTTCTAGGCCAAGTCACAAGCACAGGTCACAATCAAACACATGGTTCCAATTGATGTTTCTGTGCACTGGTTACTGTTTCATAATAGTTTTCAAAACACAACCTAGCCATATAAAATTACATATGGAGGAAACCATTGGTAAATGTTTCACTCCATAACTGAGCTGGGAAATTCATCTATATCAGGTCTCATCTCAAACAAGCCTCTCTCAGTGTCAAATGTTTAAATTGATAAGACTTATTTATTTTTTATCCTCATTTATTGTTTATACAAGAAATATCCTTCTGAAGAAGTCTCTTTGTTACATTTGGTTCACACTAAGATTGCTATGACTGTTTTGTCCTCCTGCTTTATTTGAAATGAGCAGGAAATTGACATACATCCTAATCTGAGCAGTTCTATCCTTAGTGATTAACTTAATTTTTTTCACTAAAAAATTATTCTAGTCTTTCACTAATGCTTCATCTGATAACACAGTCTAATACTTGAAAGATAATGTGGTTTAGTGCTCAACATGATGGGGTCAAAGAGCTCATCAATCTTACTAAAGCAGAATTTTCCTTAGCAGTAACTTATAGAGTAAGACAACTGTAGATAAATTGTTCAACCTAATATTATGAAATTGTCTAGAGTCTTGAAACTTAATACTTGATCTTAGCAGAAGCCCCAGACATTTTGAGGAAATTTTTAGGTGTTCCTAAAAGAACCTATTTCCAAATCCTGTGAGGTTCATAAATGCCAGCTAGGAATCTGACTTTATTTCACATATTTGAACAAGTAAATCAGTTACCAGTTTGCATACAATTCATCTGATATACTTGAATACTGATCCTGATAATATGAATAAAAGCCATGTCTCCCATTGCTAAAGGTATATACCAGTGGCTGCTGCTGCTGCTAAGTCACATCAGTCATGTCCAACTCTGTGTGATCCCATAGACAGCAGCCCACCAGGCTCCCTGTCCCTGGGATTCTCCAGGCAAGAACACTGGAGTGGGTTGCCATTTCCTTCTCCAGTTGCAGAGAGGGCTTAAACCAAAGAATCAATATTTTTCCACACCAAATCTGCCTGGATTACAATAAACAATTACAACTCTTCCCTACATTCTGGATTTTTAAAATCATATAATCTGTAATAAACTGGAAACACTGGTTAGAAAAAAAGTTGGAGAATAAAATTAAGAATTTTAGAGAGAGTTATTACCAGGACAGTGGTACTCACCACATTAGTTCAAACCAAATTCTGGCACCAATTTTATCCAAGACTTGGTCGATCAATGAACTTTCCGGAGGTACTGTGGTTAGAGATTTCCTCCAACGGATACTGTGAAATAGAAATAATCACAATAGCATGTCATGGAGAGAACTTTTCAATAAAATGTATACCAAAATCATAAGGTAAAAAAAAAAATTATATGATATAAATCAGAGTAAATGAGAGCCAACACATTTAAAAATGGTATATAAATGCTTTCAATTTCATTATTACAGAGTTGCTGAAAACATTTTATTTTCGAAATTTGTTACTGTTATGTCATATTTTATTAGTTATATTAACACACACGAAGTCCATGAGTTTATGTAACTTATAATCATTTAAGGATAACTAGTGACAAAAGGCATAAAATACTTCTTCCACTTTATAAGGTAATTGTTTTTGTTGTTATTTAGTCACTAAGATGTGTCTGACTCTTTGTGACCCCATGGACTACAGCACGTCAGGCTCCCCTGTCCTTCATTATTTTCTGGAATTTGCTCAGATTACTTTACATTAAAAATAACTGAACAAAGGAGATTTCTTTATTTCGATTGAAGTTGTATTGGTTCTTTGGGTTTTGTTGTTGTTGTTTTTCTCCTTTCTTTTCCCTGGCAATGACTATTACTATTGAGCAGGAGCCTTGATAGGGGAAGAGGAAAGAAGACTAGAACAACATGTGGAGACCTTACTGCCTTGTCTCTAACCTGCATCCCTAGTCCAGCTGGATTTCTTCCTTCTCTGAACTGTAGTCATATGAGCAAGTCTTCAATTACTGAATATTAGCACACTGACAGTCACCACTGCCTCTACTAGGATGTCCTAGACCAACCTAATATAGCATGTCTGTAACATCTTCAAATCACAATTCTACCTAAAATACCTGTATAGAACCAGAAATATTCTGCAATAGTATTCTTACAAGTAGCACTTACTGCCTATAAAGTGGCAAATTTATACTATCATCACACCTCACTCCCTTCTGAAGGTGGCCTAAACAAAACAAAGTAGACTGCTATGCTTGAACTCTCCTGAAATAATTTTTCTCTAATCTAAAGGAATCAGAACTTAAAAATAAAATCATGAGACAATTTTAAATATATTTGAGATCACCTTAACATTAAGGAGAATTGATTTTCACACTCCTCCAGAGACCAGTATTCCTGGAAAGAAATTGATATTATTTTATTGATTTATCTTAAAGAAAGACAGAACATTAACATTTCTTTTTTTATGGCTTTCACAATTGACACAGATTATAAAGAAAAAATTTCTTTGTTTAGAATCAAAGAAAACTAAGAAGTTCAAATACCTAGAAGTTTTCATATTTGGTATTAATTCAATGTAGCCACATCCAGCCCCATCACTAGCTAACTGTGTAAGACCAAGTCACAGTCCCCTTCTGGTCCTCAGTTTCTCTTTTTGCTCCGTCTTTGCCTTGATTATTAGCAGCCTTCAATTGGTGTCATGGCAGTGTGACTTTACTGGCTGTTCCCTCCTATCAGATGTTTTCACCTGCTCCCATTTGTCACTGCAAAAAAAAATTTTAATCCCTCAAAGTCTGAGATAAGGGAAATTAATTTTTATTAGACTCAGTAAAACTATTGCTAATTTATTTTATTTTTAATTGAGGTATAATTGACATAATATTAGTTTAAATATATATTATAATGATGATTTGATTGATATTTGTATGCATTGTGAAATGATCATCACAGTAAGTCTAGTCAACATCCATTACCATACATAGTTTAGATTTAACATCAGAAGTAAAAAAAAAAACATCAGAAGTAAATATTATTAATTTTTATCATTACCTAAGAATCACAGATCAAGCTGGCATTTATATGGTAAAGTCACCCTGATAACCTCATTTTCCTCCTCTTCTTTCCTCATGTATCAGCTCTAATTGTCTAGGTCTTAATCCTTGACCTATTCTACCTGTTCCCCAGTCACCTCTCTCCTCAAAATATAAGGTTATTGAAATACTTCAGAACATAACTATAAGGAATCAGTAGACTACTTATCCTATGTCGTGCTCTAATAACCAATTATTTATCTACTAAAAGTGGGGCTGAATAACCAATGGTAGGTGAATTCCTATCAAGCTCCCAATTTTTAGTACTAATATTCACAAGTACATTATTAAGCTTTCTCCTCTCCCTTAAAAAGGCCAAGAGTAGACTATACACAATAACCATATAGACAGAAAAAAGGCAACTACACAATTAATCTTTGACCACACCACAGTAAGGGCAACACTTTTTATTACAGTTTCTGTCAGATGGAATTGAATAAATTAAGCTTTAGCTAAACTTAGCCTATCTCTGTAAGTCATATTCCCAGTCCTCTTTTTAACTTTTGTGAGTATACATTCAGAAAGACTGGTCTGCTCTTTCCAATAGGGCTTTCATTTGCATCTCTGATTAGCAGGAGACACTTCAGAGTATAGCGGCCATCAAGTGTTTCAGCTGAACTCATCTTTTTCAGCAAGAGCACATTTCATTTGTGACAAGGCAAAATAATTTACAGTCTATGTTGATGGGATATGTTATTTGAAATTCTGTTCTGAAAAATAAGCACTTCAAAGCCACTGAATAATTTGGAGCTTAGGTTATTATTGCTGTCTTCTTCATATTAGCTAAGGGAAAAGAAAGTTGGTATAATTTGGTAAGGTAGCAAAGTGAACAACCCAACTAAGCTCTGAAATATTCTAATCTTAGAATTTGTTTGGTCCTTTCCACAGTGGAATAATAATAAATTACAGTGCTCAATGTCCTAAAACAAAGTAACTAATATACAGTATTTATCAATTCAACAAAATCTTGTAAGTAAAAAAAAATCTTAAAAATATTCAGGATATACAAGAAGAGAATTTTAAATGTCACATTATTGCATTTGTTTGAAAAATGGTAATTAATTTCACATATAAGAACAAATTCCATTTATGCCAGAATTAGTTTTCCATTAAACTGTGTTTCTTCCTTTATGGATTATTCATGAATTATTCAATAAAGCAAATGTCACATTCTCCACAAATCAATTAGGCATCAAAGGCATGCTGCTGTATAGTTTCACTAGAAGAAACCTCATCATAATAGAAGCCACATTAGCTCACAATCAATTGTAAACTAAAGAAACATAAAGCTAGCCAAAGAAATTTATAAATTGCTTTACTGTGTGATTTTAAATCAGCTTTTTAGGACAACTGTGTTAACATGAAACAGCCTGAAAATATTGTATCTCTTCCACTGAAACAGTATTATTGCCAAAACAATAGAAAATCCTCTTTTGTAACCATTAACACGAAGATCCCTGTTCAGCACTTCAGAGTTGAAATCTAATTTCTTTCCCCAAACCCTCAAAGCCTCAGTGCTTCCACTGAAGTTTGTTACGCCATCCCCCACCCCCAAACGCCCGAATCAAATCTTTCTCAAAGAGACTTACCCCAAGAAAGAGTGTGCTAGATGAGAGAGTGTGCTCATGCCTGTAGACAATTAGCTAATAAACATGTAAACGGGAAACTCGCACTTTAGAAGTGCATATTTTAATCTATTATTATTCTTTTTTTTACAGGGAAAGTTTATCCCAGCCCAAAGTAGCAGACTCTGGCTGCTGAAGCTTCTTACAGCAAACTGCTCCTTCTGAAAATGTGAGCTTATTTACATTTATCTCTTTCCCTTTGTTAAGGAACGGCCCTCTTGAATGCTGTAGCTGGCATGCCTTTAAAACCGGGACTCAAGAAAAGGCCCAAAGTCCGGGCCTGAGCGGAGGGCCTGGGGAACTCTTGGGGGTCTCAATAGGAAATGCTTTTCATTGGATAAGAAGGCATTATTAGGAGCCAAGATCCCGCCCAATCCTCTGTGCTCCACGATTCCCTCAGTCACCAATCACTGGACTGAAGAAGTTTTTCCTTAAAGAGCATTGCCCAGGAAAAGCAGTTTTCACAGTCAAGAACTGGCGGCGTAAGTGCCACTTCACAGTATAAAAAAATGTCTTCCCTGAGCAATCAATCCTCTGAGAAAGCCTGTGTGCCTGTCTTTGCTGCAGGACTGCTATCTTCCCCCATCCCCTTACAAGTCTAAAGAGGAGGATGAGACGAAACTCCAAACTGGGAGGAGTGTTTCACTTTTGAGCAGCCCATATTTGTTCCAACTTGTTTAAAATAATTGCAATAACAATATTAATAATAATAGGGGCAGGGAAAGGCAAAGTGACTGGTACTATAAATACACTCCTATGCAAAATACACTCCTACCTATATCTCCCACCACCACATTAAAATGAAATTTAATACTATACTCACTTACTTAAGCCAGTGAAGTGCCCTCAGATGGAGATGTGCTGGTGTCCCAGAGCTTTAGTACCCACCTTCCATGTACTAGGGAGTGCTCTGTGGCAAAAGGAGGGTCTACACTTTGCTTAAATAACTTCCTGGAAGGACATCTAATTACCATGAGATTTTTCAGAGTTTTGCTAAAAACCAAAATAAATAGTACAGATGCAATTTGTTTATAATGGAAACTTATCTTCAACTGAATACCTAATGCCCCCTGGGCAAGTTCTTTTCCTATAGGTTTACTACCTTGGTTGTCACACTGTTTTTTTTTTTTTTTCCCCTCCTTCTCTCCCCTCTCTTTGATTTGAATTTGTTGCAGAAATTCATTCACCCATCTGTAACTTCTCACTAATTCTTCCCTTCCGTCAGCTCCCTTCATCCTTCTCTCCTCTATCTCCACTCACTGCCAATGCTACCACCAGCAGCCACCCCTCCCCCTTCTCTGGAATGAAACTCTTGGGCCAGGGATAAGGTGCTTTCTTACTCTGGGCAGAGCGGTGTTCCTGGAGAATTGAGGGATTCTCTGACTGCTTTAAAGCTTTGGTCTATATAATTAAGCTGCCTCCCAAATAAGGCATGCTTCATCTTTATTAATTCTCCCTCTTTCTATAGCTCTATTGTGACTTTTCACTAACAGTCAAGACTAGCAAGCAAGTGTGAAGCTGATACTAGCCTCATTATTTGTGACTGAATTTAAAAAGCACTTTCTCTGTTGTTTTCCTTCTCCCCCACTCCCAGTCTCTGCTCGTTCTGTTCCCCTCTCCACTTATCTCATGTATATCTATTTCTGTCAGTTGCAGAATTGGCTATGTCTCCACAAATGGTCATTCACCCACTCTGAGCCTGGATCAGTCCTTGGCATCTTTATCAATCTACAAGAGAAAGATATAGTCACTGTCCTGCAGTGCCTCACAGTCTAGCTGGGGACACAAGACACATGAAAGGGTGAGATATGAAAGGAAATTTCAAAAAATATTAAACTCATTATATGGAGAGTAAGTTCTGTAATGGATCAGAGGATGGAGATGAAGTCCCATGGATAAAGCCAGAAGGGCTTCCCAGAAGAAGTGGAATTCAAACTGGACCTTGATAGATAATTGGTATTTAAATAAGCCAAGAAAACAAGGAGAAATCTTTTCAGGGGGCCAGATAATAAGTGACCAGATGCAGTAGGTGTAGAATGAGAGAAGGGGAAAATGAAATTGGTTTGTGAAGAGGGGAAAAAAAAGGATGATAAGAGCTTTTATGCCAGAGGGCTCAATTGTAGCAACTCAGTGCACCACAATGATTAAAGTCAAATTTTTGTCATAGAAAGTGAAAGGGAAAGTCACTCAGTTGTGTCTGACTCTTTGTGACCCCATGGACTATACAGTCCATGGAATTCCCCAGGCCAGAATACTGGAGTGGGTAGCCTTTCCCTTCTCCAGGGGATCTTCCCAACCCAGGGATCAAACCCAGGTCTCCCACACTGCAGGCGGATTCTTTACCAGCTGAGCCACAAGGAAATTTTAGTCATGGTCACTATCTATTTGTCTGTATGATCAGCTCATTATCTTTCTCCTCTTTGGATTAATATCCCTCAGTCTTCCAACTCATCTGCCTTCATTTCTCCCTAAGGTACCCAAGTACTTCTCTGATTAATCTCACAAGTGACTCCCAGATTATTTACCATTTCACTGGGTCACATGGCCTTCTTGCATCACTCCTTCTCTGAGCTGTAGCCTAACTGACCTACTTCAGCTTCCTAGAATGATATATGATCCTTCACACCATAGCCCTTTCTACATGTTAGTCCCCTTGCCTGTAACACTCTCCCTCTCTCTAGCTTCCCCCTCACCAAGGTAATTTCTACTCCTCCTTCAGAACTTATCACAGTAATCATATTTTCAGGGGACCTTTCCTTATCCCTAGTTCAGATTACATACACTTATTAGTTCTTACAGCATTATGGACCTTTTGTTCAGTGTATTCATCACAGGTATAAGTTTATAAGATGTGGCAATTTTTTAATTTGTATGATAATTTGATTGTTGGCCTCTCCCAACTACAAACTCCAAGAAGACAGGGTCTGTATCTGCTTAATTCAAAATTAATATTAGTAGTGTTCTCAAAAACACTTAAGTAGAGCAGCAACATTTCTTATTTTATTTTGTCTTATTTTACTCACTAGCTGAAAACCTGTGTCATTTCATCCTTTACAAACAAGTCCACATCAAGGTGTTACTTTACAACAAAGGGTACAAATGTATAAATAAAAAGTCCTATTAACAAGAAAGTACTAAAGCTTATCCACTACCATCTCCTTTGGCTTTCATCTCAAAATCCCCACTGTGAACATTCTGGTTCTGCTTGCTCTAATATTTGTAAGGTGGAAGGGGGAAAATTAAAGCTTTCCAAGGTGTTTTCCAAACAACCAGTTTATAGCCCACACAACTTAACCCAAAAAGTCCTTTTAAAAATGCCTTCATTGAGTTGCTGATGTCTTTGCTACTTGGAGGTAAGGGATGAATATGCAGCTGAAAAAAGTGCTTTCAGAGCTACCTGGGAGGGTGTAAATTTCATTTTATCTGAATAGAGAGTAACAAAATATGACTAACTTCCAACTGGGAATTTACACACTAGGGAAAGAACAGTCAGATGCTTAAGATCTAAACATTGCAAACCCAAATCACTTTTTTTCCTGCCAACAATATCAAATGACTGGGTGAATTCACCCCAAGTTCTAAGACTCAAAACTATGCTAGTTTCCTTAGAAACAGTACAGATGTAACCAAAGGATTTTTACTATGCCTTAGGGTCCCACTAACAATCTTGATGACTCTTATATTCTCTAAATGAACACAGTGCCTATATAAACCTGGGTAGTGTTCCAGGAAGAGAGGTCATTTAAGTACTTATTTTGCATTAATTAGCAAATGTCTTGAAACCTTTAATAAAACAAAGGCAAGATCCTGAATCTTACAGACTTTCTTCTTAATACAGTCTTTTTTGCTTCAGTGGGAGGAAAGGACCACCGGTTAAGTTCCAAACCAGTTCATAACACTGGACACTACATCACTGAAAGGACAGAAAGTATTTTTTTCAGTCATAGTCCCTGGAAGATTTTTTAGCTCATCCTTCACACTAGAGAACCATGACCTCTTAGCACTTGCTCTGGCAACTGTGATTTCCTTCTCATTTAACTGAAGAGGCTTAGATAATAGCAAGGTTCCATTGCTATAGGCAGGGTTGATGGTTGAAGAAAATGAACATTTTAACCAGTGAGTTTTGTAAAGCACCCAGAAGTCTTGAATACTTAGTATGGGTTAGAAAAAACATCAGGGCAATAATAATAATAGCAATAGAAAATTATTCTTGACCATTACTATACCCCTGGTAATATTCTAAGTGCTTTTCCCATATTCATTTACCTAATCTGCACAACAATGCCATGTTGCAGTTACAATTATTATTCTTCTTTTATACTTAAAAATCAGGCACAGAAAGATTAAGAGACTTGCCCAAAGCCATACATCTAGTAATTCCTCCAGTAATTCTGCCAATTTTCAGGCTAATAATCATAATCACATATTCTTTTGATAGAGCACTTACAACTCTGCCCCAAATATATTGTTCATGAGCAAGCGTAAGGATCTATGTTTTGTAATGCAAATTGATCACCAAAAGCTGACGAATTCCACTAATAAAATGTATGGCTTTTTAATCTTTCTAAGGTTTAAAAATTTCTTTTTAAAATTCATTTTATTTTTATTTTTAATAGGAAGACAATTGTTTTACAATATTATGTTGGTTTCTGTCATACATCAACATGCATCAGCCATAGGTATACATGTACATACATATATATATATACATGTATGTATATGTCCCCTCCCTCTTGAACCTCCTTCCCACCTCCCACCCCATCCCACCCTCTAGGTTGTCATGCACAGAGCACCAGGTTTGAACTCCCTGAGTTAAACAGCAAATTCCCACTGGCTATCTATTTTACATATGGTAATATATATGCTTCAGTGCTTCTTTTTAATGATGTAGCCATTACTTTTTAATGGTATTGATGAACCTACTTGCAGGTTTAAAAATTTCTGGATCTAGATCTGCCAGTATGAGACCTTAAAGGAGGGAGGGGGGAGGAGGGTTCAGGATGGGGGACACACGTATACCCAAGGCTGATTCATGTCAACGTATGGCAAAAACCACTACAATATTGTAAAGTAATTAGCCTCCAATTAAAATAAATTAATTAATTTAAAACAATCACAGGCTAACTCTCAAAGGCATAAGGAAAAAAATTGACTTACCTAAGACAAAAAAGCTAACAAAGCAAAGCCAAATCAAAATGCAAGTTTTTTGTAATTATGTTAGTGTAAATCTAAACTAGATGTGATAAATTAATATAAATCTTGGAAACCCAGCAACAACCACTAATAAAACAATTAGATGCCCATCAGCAGATGAATGGATAAGGAAGCTGTGGTACATATACACCATGGAATATTACTCAGCCATTAAAAAAATTCATTTGAACCAGTTCTAATGAGATGGATGAAACTGGAGCCCATTATACAGAGTGAAGTAAGCCAGAAAGATAAAGAACATTACAGCATACTAACACATATATATGGAATTTAGAAAGATGGTAACGACAACCTATATGCAAAACAGAAAAAGAGACACAGAAGTACAGAACAGACTTTTGAACTCTGTGGGAGAAGGTGAGGGTGGGATGTTTCGAAAGAACAGCATGTATATTATCTATGGTGAAACAGATCACCAGCCCAGGTGGGATGCATGAGACAAGTGCTCGGGCCTGGTGCACTGGGAAGACCCAGAGGAATCGGGTGGAGAGGGAGGTGGGAGGGGGGATCGGGATGGGGAATACGTGTAAATCTATGGCTGATTCATGTCAATGTATGACAAAACCCACTGAAAATATAAATAAATAATAAAAAAAATTATTCAAAAAAAATATTGTAAAAATCTTTAAAACAATTGGAAAAGGTATATTAGAAAATAAGCATTCAAAACAAAGAGAAATAGTAAATGAGGAACATAAGACAAAAATATTCATGAGCTCTATAGAAAACAAAAGAAAAAATGGTATCAAAATTCAACTATAACAATAATAACATTATGTAGAATAAACAATCCAACCATAAGGCAAAGAAAAGATTACTATAAAACTGTATTTAAAAATAAGATCCAACAATATGCTGTCTATAAAGCATACACTTTACATCAAAAACATAAACAGCTTGATGATGGCTTAGGTTGTCTCTATATCATGGAAAGTGTAAGTAATGTTGCTATGAACACTGAGGTGCATGTATCTTTTCAAATTAGTGTTTTTGTTTTCTTTCAGTTCAGTTCAGTTCAGTCACTCAGTCGTGTCCGACTCTGCGACCCCATGAATCGCAGAAGGCCAGGCCTCCCTGTCCATTACAAACTCCCGGAGTTTACTCAAACTCATACCCATCGAGTCGGTGATGCCATCCAGCCATCTCAGCCTCTGCCATCCCTTTCTCCTCTTGTCCTCAATCTCTCCCAGCATCAGGGTCTTTTCCAATGAGTCAACTCTTCGCGTGAGGCAGCCAAAGTATTGGAGTTTCAGCTTAAGCATCAGTCCTTCCAATGAACACTCAGGACTGATCTCCTTTAGGATGGACTGGTTGAATCTCCTTGCAGTCCAAGGGACTCTCAAGAGTCTTCTCCAACACCACACTTCAAAAGCATCAATTTTTCGGCGCTCAGCTTTCCTCATAGTCCAATTCTCACATCCATACATGACCATTGGAAAAACCATAACCTTGACTAGATGTACCTTTGTTGGCAAAGTAATGTCTCTGCTTTTTAATATGCTATCTAGATTGGTCATAACTTTCCTTCCAAGGAGTAAGCATCTTTTAATTTCATGGCTGCAGTCACCATCTGCAGTGATTTTGGAGCCCAAAAAAATAAAGTCTGACACTGTTCCCACTGTCTCCCCATCTATTTCCCATGAGGTGATGGGACCAGATGCCATGATCTTAGTTTTCTGAATGTTGAGCTTTAAGCCAACTTTTTCACTCTCCTCTTACACTTTCATCAAAAGGCTTTTCAGTTCCTCTTCACTTTCTCCCATAAGGGTGGTGTCATCTGCATATCTGAAGTTATTGATATTTCTCCCGGCAATCTTGATTCCAGCTTGTGCTTCCTCCAGCCTTGCATTTCTCATGATGTACTCTGCATATAAGTTAAATAAGCAGGGTGACAATATACAGCCTTGAGGTACTCCTTTTCCTCTT
Source organism: Cervus canadensis (assembly GCF_019320065.1). Taxonomy (NCBI): domain Eukaryota; kingdom Metazoa; phylum Chordata; class Mammalia; order Artiodactyla; family Cervidae; genus Cervus; species Cervus canadensis. Next base: position 31,379,377 of record NC_057419.1, read on the forward strand.
TGGAACCAGTCTGTTGTCCCATGTCCAGTTCTAACTGTTGCTTCCTGACCTGCATATAGGTTTCTCAAGAGGCAGGTCAGGTGGTCTGGTATTCCCAGCTCTTTCAGAATTTTCCACAGTTTATTGTGGTCCACACAGTCGAAGGCTTTGGCATAGTCAATAAAGCAGAAATAGATGTTTTTCTGGAACTCTCTTGCTTTTTCAATGATCCAGTGGATGTTGGCAACTTGATCTCGAGTTCCTCTGCCTTTTCTAAAACTAGCTTGAACATCAGGAATTTCATGGTTCACGTAATGCTGAAGCCTGGCTTAGAGAATTTTGAGCATTACTTTACTAGCATGTGAGATGAGTGCAATTGTGTGGTAGTTTGAGCATTCTTTGGGATTGCCTTTTTTAGGGATTGGAATGAAAACTGACCTTTCCCAGTCCTGTGGCCACTGCTGAGTTTTCCAAATTTGCTGGCATATTGAGTGCAGCACTTTCACAGCATCATCTTTCAGGATGTGAAATAACTCAACTGGAATTCTGTCACATCCACTAGCTTTGTTTGTAGTGATGCTTTCTAAGGCCCACTTGACTTCACATTCCAGGATGTCTGCCTCTAGGTGAGTGATCACACCACTGTGATTATCTGAGTCGTGAAGATCTTTTTTGTATAGTTCTTCTGTGTATTCTTGCCACCTGTTCTTAATATCTTCTGCTTCTGTTAGGTCCATACCATTTCTGTCCTTTATCAAACCCATCTTTTTTTCTTTAGATATTGTTAAATCATATGTGGTTTAACTGCTGGATTATATGGGAGTTATAATTTTAGTTTTTTGAAGAACTCTCATACGATTTTCCGTGGTGGCTGCACCAATTTTCATTCTCACTAATTGTCCATTAGGATTCCCTTTTCACAACAGCCTTGACAACATTTGTTATTTGTAACCTTTTTTGATGATAGTCATTCTAAGAAGTGTGAGGTGATGGCTCATTGTGGGTTTGCTTTTTTGTTTGTTTTTATTTTTTTTAATTTATTTATTTTTCATTGAAGGATAATTGCTTTACAGAATTTTGCTGTTTTCTGTCAAACCTCAACATGAATCAGTCATAGGTATGCATATATCCCCTGCTTTTGAAGTTCCCTCCCATCTCCCTCCCCATCCCACCCCTCTAGGTTGATACTGAGCCCCTGTTTGAGTTTCCTGAGCCATACAGCAAATTCCCATTGGCTATTTTACATATGGTGATGTAAGTTTCCATGTTACTCTTTCCATACATCTCACCCTCTCCTCCCTTCTCCCCATGTCCATAAATCTATTCTCTATGTCTGCTTCTCCACTGTTGCCCTGTAAGTAAATTCTTCAGTACTGTTTTTCCAGATTCTGTATATAAGTGTTAGAATACAGTATTTATCTTTCTTTTTCTGACTCACTTCACTCTGTATAACAGGTTCTAGGTTCATCCACCTCGGTATGGAGATTCCTTAAAAAACTAGGAATAAAACCACCATATGACCCAGCAATCCTGCTCCTAGGCATAAACCCTGAGGAAACCAAAATTGAAAGAGACACACTGTTGGTGGGAATGCAAACTAGTACAGCCGCTATGGAAAACAGTGTGGAGATTTCTTAAAAAACTGGAAATAGAACTGCCATATGACCCAGCAATCCCACTTCTGGGCATACACACTGAGGAAACCAGATCTGAAAGAGACACGTGCACCCCAATGTTCATCACAGCACTGTTTATAATAGCCAGGACATGGAAGCAACCTAGATGCCCATCAGCAGATGAATGGATAAGGAAGCTGTGGTACATATACACCATGGAATATTACTCAGCCATTAAAAAAGAATTCATTTGAATCAGTTCTAATGAGATGGATGAAACTGGAGCCCATTATACAGAGTGAAGTAAGCCAGAAAGATAAAGACCAATACAGTATACTAACACATATATATGGAATTTAGAAAGATGGTAATGATAACCCTATATGCAAAACAGAAAAAGAGACACAGATGTACAGAACAGACTTTTGGACTCTGTGGGAGAAGGTGAGGGTGGATGTTTTGAGAGAACAGCATGTATATTATCTAGGGTGAAACAGATTCACCAGCCCAGGGGGATGCATGAGACAAGTGCTCGGGCCTGGTGCACTGGGAAGACCCAGAGGAATCGGGTGGAGAAGGAGGTGGGAGGGGGGATCGGGATGGGGAACACATGTAACTCCATGGCTGATTCATGTCAATGTATGACAAAACCCACTGCAATGTTGTGAAGTAATTAGCCTCCAACTAATAAAAATAAATGAAAAAAAAAAAAGAAAGAGACACATGTATCCCATTGTTCATTGCAGCACTATTTACAATAGCTAGAACATGGAAGCAACCTAGATGTCCATTGACAGATGAGTGGATAAAGAAGTTGTAGTATATATACACAATAGAAAATTACTCAGCCATAAAAAGAAACACATTTGAGGCATTGTGGTTTTGATTTGTGTTTCCCTGATGATTAGTGATGTTGAATATACTTTCATGTGCCCATGGCCAACAGTATGTCTTCTTTTGAAAAATGACTATTTAGGTCTTTTGCCTATTTTTTAATTGGGTTGTTTGGTTGTTTTTTTATATTGTTTTGTGAGCTGATTGTATATGTTAACCCCTTTTCGGTCATATGATTTGCAAATATCTTCTCTCATTCAGTATGTTGTCTTTCTGTATTGTTGATAATTTCCTTTGCTGTGCAAAAACTTTTAAGTTTGATTAGGTCCCATTTGTTCATTTTTGCTTTTGTTTCCTTTGCCTAGAGAGACAGACGCAAAAAGTACTGCTATGACTTACATAAAAGTATTCTGCCTATGTTCCCTTCTAGGAGTTTTATGGTTTCAGGTCTCACATTTAGGTCTCTATTCCACTTTTTAATTTTGTATGTGGTGTGAGAGAATGTTCTAATTTCATTTTTTTACATGTAACTGTCCAGTTTTCCCGGTATCACTTAATGAAGAACTTGTCTTTTCTCCATTATATGTTCTTGCCTCCTTCACAACATACCAAAACCTACATGATACAACAAAAGTAGTTCTCAGAAGGAAATTTATAGCTGAAAATAACTGTATTTTTTGTAAATCTCAAAGTACTGTCCTATCTTTTAACATTAAGGAACTCAAAAGAAGGGGCAATCTAAACCCATACTAACTACAAGGAAGAAAATAAAAATCACTAGAGTAAATATTAATGAATTTGGTAATAGAAAAATAATACTGGAAAATCAATGAAACCAAAAGTTGGTTCTTTGACTAGATCAACAAAATTGCCAAACCTGTAGCTAGACTGACCAAGAAAAAAAAATGTCTAAGACTCAAGTTACTAAAATTTGGAATGAAATAGCAAACATTACTGCTGACCTTAAAGACATAAAAAGTATTATAAGGAATATTATGAATAATTGTGTACTAACAAATTTGATGACATAAGTGAAATGGACTAGTTCCTAGAAACATACAAACTACCAAAATTGATTCAAAATAATGGAAAATGTGAGTAGTATAATAACAAAAGAGTGAATCAGTATTTTTAAATCTTTCAACAAAGAAAATTTCAGCAGTAGATAGCTTCACTGTTGAATTTTGCCAATCATTTAGGGAAGAATTAACACCCATTTTTCACAAACATTCCTTAAGAATAGAAGAAAAAACACTCTCTAATTTATTTTACGAGGCCAATAATACCCTAACACTAAACAGAAATAAGCATCACAGGAAAAGGAATCTACAGACCACTATCCTTCTTGAATACAGATGCAAAAACCCTTCAAAAACACTAGTTAATCTAGTCTAGCAACATATAAAGAGGATTTATATATCATAACCAAGTAGAACTTGCTCCAGGAATATAAAATTGTTTCAATATATGAAAAAATTTTAATTTACCATTTTAATAGAAAAAAGAACAAACCACATGATCTTCTCAATGTATGTTGCAAAAGCATCTGACAAAATACAATACTCTTTCAAAGTAAAATCACTGAAAAAACTATGATAGAAGGGAAACTCTTTAACATGATAAAGGACAGCTATGTAAAACTGGTTAACATCATACTCAATGGTGAAAGAATAAAAATTTTCTCAGTAATATTAGAAACAAATAAAAAATGCTAGATTTTTACCACTTTTATTCAACATAATACTGGAAATTCTAACCAGAGCACTTAGACAAGAAAAACAAACCAAAGGCATCCAAACTGGAAAGGAAGAAGTAAAACTGTCTCTGTTCACAGATGATGTGATGTTATATATAAAAAATTCCAAGGAGTCCAAAAAACAGTTTTTAGATATAGTAAATAAGATCAGCAAGGTTGCAGAATATAATATCAAAATACAAAATCAGTTGAGTTATTATACACCAGTAATGAACAATCTGAAAAGGAAATAAAGACAATAATCCCATTTATAATACCAAAGAAATAAATAAAACACTTGAGAATAAATATAACAGGGAAATGCAAGACTTACATACTGATAATTATACATAAATATATTTGTATATTATTATAAATATATCTGATAATATGTAAATAATGGAAAGAGAGGTATGTTTATGGTTTGGATGACAATATTTTTAGGATAGCAATATTCCTCAAATTGAGCTATAAACTCAAAACATTTTCTATCAAAATTCCAGTTGGCCTCTTTGCAGAAAATGATAAATTAAAAATCATATGAAAACACAAGGTACTCAAAATAGCCAAAATAATCTTTAAAAAAAAAAACAAAATTTGCAGACTCATACTTAACCAATTTTAAAGCTTAACACAAAGCTATATTAAATCAAGATTGTGTGGTACTGGCATAAGGATAGACTGACACATAGATCAATAAAATAGAAGAAAGAATCCAGAAATAAACTCACATCATTATGTCAATTGATATTTGACAAGGGCACTAAGACAATTAAATGGAGAAATAATTTTTTTTCACATATGGTAATAGGCCAACTGGATATAAGAATGGCTATCAAAAGAATGACTTTGGACTTCTACCTCACATCAAACACAGTGCAAAAATTAACCTAAAGTGAGCCACCTACCTAAAATTAAGAGCAAAATTAGAAAAATCTTAGAAAAATAAGCATAAATCTTCAAGATGAGGGGTTAGGCAATGATATCTTAGCTAAAATATACAACTCAAGAGCTATAAGAGGTTGAGAATTTCAGTTCAGTTCAGTACAGTCATCCAGTCATGCCCGACTCTGCGACCCCATGGACTGCAGCATGCCAGGCTTTCCTGTCCGTCACCAATTCCCAGAGCTTGCTCAAACTCATGTCCATCTAGTCGGTGATGCCATCCAACCATCTCATCCTCTGTCGTCCCCTTCTCTTCCTGCCTTCAGTCTTTCCCAGCATCAAGATCTTTCCCAGTGAGTCAGTTCTTTGCATCAGGTGGCCAAAGTATTGGAGCTTCAGCATCTCTCCTGCCAATGAATACTCAGGACTGATTTTCTTTAGGATTGACTGGTTTGATCTCCTTGCAGACCAAGGGGCTCTCAAGAGTCTTTTCCAACACCACAGTTCAAAAGCATCAATTCTTCAGTTCTCAGTCTTCTTTATAGTCGAATTCTCACATCCATACATGACTACTGGAAAAACCATAGCTTTGACTAGATGGACATTTGTTGGCAAAGTAATATCTCTGCTTTTTATTATGCTGTCTAGGTTGGTCATAGCTTTTCTTCCAAGGAGCAAGCGTCTTTTAATTTCATGGCTGCAGTCACCATCTGCACAGATTTTGGAGCCCCCCACCCCAAAATAAAGTCTATCACTGTTTCCATTGTTTCCCATCTATTTGCTATGAAGTGATGAGACCAGATGCCATGATATTAGTTTTATGAATGTTGAGTTTTAAGCCAATGTTTTCACGCTCCTCTTTCACTTGCATCAAGAAGATTTTTAGTTCTTCTTCGCTTTCTGCTATAAGGGTGGTGTCATCTGCATATCTAAGGTTATTGACATTTCTCCCAGTAATCTTGATTCCAGTTTGTGCTTCTTCCAGCCTGGCATTTTGCATGATGTATTCTGCACATAAATTAAATAAGCAGGGTGACAATATACAGCCTTGACATACTCCTTTCCCAGTTTGGAACCAGTCTGGTGTTTCATGTCCAGTTCTAACTGTAGCTTCTTGACCTGTATACAGATTTCTTAGGAGGCAGGTCAGGTGGTCTGGTATTCTCATCTCTTTAAGAGTTTTCCAGTTTGTTGTGATCTATACAGTCAAATGCTTTGGTGTAGTCAATAAAGCATAAGTAGATGTTTTTCTGGAACTCTCTTGCTTTCTCAATGATCCAACGGATGTTGGCAATTGACAATTTGATTGAGAATTTGCACTTACTCAAAATCAAAACGTTTGATAAAAAGACAATCTCAGAATAAGAGAAAGTATTTCCTGATTATACATCTTGTGTGAGGTTAGAACAGAATGAACTCTTACAATTCAACAGGAAACAAGACAAACAGCTCAATTTAAAAACTGGGCAAATTATAGGAATAGATGTTCATCCAAAGAAGATAATTAAATGAAATTTATTTCATAATAAATTTAATGAAATAAATTCAATGTGCCAATAAGCACATGAAAATGTGCTCACATCACTATTTATGCAAGTCAAACCCATATTGAGATATCACCTTATAACTGTTAGGATGGCTATTATCAGAAGAAGAAAAAAAGTATTGGACAGGATGTAGAGAAAATGCAACACTTGCACAAAATTCATAGGAATGTAAAATGATGCAGCCAGTATGGAATACAGTACGGAAGTTCTTTAAAATGCTTAAAATAGAATTTTCATTGTTGTTAAGGCTTCCTTGGTGGCTCAGATGGTAAAGAATCCACCTGCAATGTGGGAGACATGGGTTCGATCCCTGGTTTGGGAAGATCCCCTGGAGGAGGGCATGGCAACCCACAACAGTATTCTTGCCTGGAGAATCCCCATGGGCAAAGGAGCCTGGCAGGCTACAATCCATGGGGTCTCAAAGAGTCGGACACTGCTGAGAGACTAAGTACATCATTGTTGTTTTTCAGTCCCTCAGTTGTATCCAAATCTTTGCAACCCCATGGATGCCAGGTTTCCTTGTCCTTCAACATTTACTGGATTTCGCTCAAACTCATGTCCATTGAGTCAGTGATGCCATCCAACCATCTCATCCCCTGTTGTCTGCTTCTCCTCCTGCCTCCAATCTTTCCAGCATCAGGGTCTTTTCCAATGAGTCAGCTTTTCGCATCAGGTGGCCAAACTATTGCAGCTTCAGCTTCAGCATCAGTCCTTCCAAAGAATATTCAGGATTTATTTCCTTTAGGATTGACTGGTTTGATCTCCTTGCAGTCCAAGGGACACTCGAGAGTCTTCTCCAGCACCACAGTTCAAAGGCACCAATTCTTTCGTGCTCAGCCTTTTTTATTGTCCAGCTCTCAAATCCGTACATGACCACTGGAAAAACCAAAGGTTGACTATATGGACCTTTGTTGGTAAAGTAATGTCTCTGCATTTTAATGTGCTGTCTAGGTTTGTCATTGCCTTTCTTCCAAGGAGCAAGTGTCTTTTAATTTCATTGTTGCAGTCATGATCCACAGCAATTTTGGAGCCCAAGAAAATAAAGTCTGTCACTGTTTCCATTGTTTCTCATCTATCTGACATGAAGCGATGGGACCAGCCACCATGATTTTTGTTTTTTGAATATTGAGGGTTTTTTTTTTCTAATTCACTTTAGTTGGAGGCTAGTTACTTTTCCATATTGTGGTGGGTTTTGCCATACATTCACATGAATCAGCCATGGGTGTACATGTTTTCCCCATCCTGACCCTCCCTCCCACGTCCCTCCCCATCCCATCCCTCAGGGTCATCCCAGTGCACCAGCCCTGAGCACCCTGTCTCATGCATTGAACTTGGACTGGTGATCTATTTAATGTTGAGTTTTAAGCCAGCATTTTCACTCTCCTCTTTCACTTTCATCAAGAGGCTCTTTAGTTCCTCTTAGCTTTCTGCCATAAGGGTGGTGCCATCTGCATATCTGAGGTTATTGATATTTCTCCTAGCAATCTTGATTTCAGCTTGTGCTTCATCAAGCTGGCATTTTAGCTGATGTACTCTGCATATAAATTAAATAAGCAGGATGACAATATACAGCCTTGACATACTCCTTTCCCAATTTGGAGTTAGATCCATGTCCGGTTCTAACTGTTGCTTCTTGACCTGCAAACAAGTTACTCAGGTGGCAGGTAAGATGGTCTGGTATTACTTTAATGTAGTCAATAAAGCAGAGGTAGATGTTTTTCTGGAATTCTTTAGCTTTTTCTATGATCCAATGGATGTTGGCAATTTGATCGCTGGTTCCTCTGACTTTTCTAAATCTATCTGGTACATCTGGAAGTTCTCTGTTCATGTACTGTTGAAGCCTAGCTTGAAAGATTTTGAAGCCTAGCATGTGAGATGAGTGCAATTGTGTGGTAGTTTGCACATTCTTTGGCATTGCCCTTCTTTGGTATTGGAATGAAAACTAACCTTTTTCAGTCCTGTGGACACTGCTGAGGTTTCCAAATTGGCTGGCATATTGAGTGCAGCACTTTAACAGCATCATCTTTCAAGATTTGAAATAGCTCAGCTGGAATTCCATTACCTCCACTCTCTTTGTTCATAGCGATGCTTCCTAAGGCCCACTTGACTTCACACTCCAGGATGTTTGGCTTTAGGTGAGTGATCACACCATCATGATTATCCAGGTCATTAAGATCTTTTCTGTATAGTTCTTCATGTATTCTTGCCACCTCTTCTCTCTCTATGATCCAGAAATTCCACTTCTAGCTATATATCTCAAAAAATTAAAATCAGGATCTCAAAGAGATATCTACAGCACCATGTTCATTGCACAATTATTTACAATAGGTAATATATGGATATAGCACAAATATTTATTAACAGATAACTAGATAAAGAAAACGTGAAATATGAACCTGGAACACATTATGTTAAGTGAAATAAGTCAATCACAAAAACATATCAATCAAAGACAAAAACGAAATGATTCCAATTATACAAGGTAACTGAAATGGTCAAACTCATAGAAGCAGAGAACAAAATGATGATTGCTAGGGACCAGGTGGAGGGGGAAATAGGGAGTTGTTCAGTGACTATAATGACACCACCCTTATGGCAGAAAGTGAAGAAGAACTAAAGAGCCTCTTGATGAAAGTGAAAGAAGAGAGTGAAAAAGTTCGCTTAAAGCTCAACATTCAGAAAACTAAGATCATGGCATCCGGTCCCATCACTTCATAGCAAATAGATGGGGAAACAGTGGAAACAGTGGCTGACTTTATTTGGGGGGGGGGGGGCTCCAAAATCACTGCAGATGGTGACTGCAGCCATGAAATTAAAAGATAGTTGCTCCTTGGAAGGAAATTTACGACCAACCTAGACAGCATATTGAAAAGCAGAGACATTACTTTGTCAACAAAAGTCCATCTATTCAAGGCTATGGTTTTTCCAGTGGTCATTTATGGATGTGAAAGTTGGACTGTAAAGAAAACTGAGCGCCAAAGAATTGATGCTTTTGAACTGTGATGTTGCAGAAGACTCTTGAGAGTCCCTTGGACTGCAAGGACATCCAAACAGTTCATCCTGAAGGAGATCAGTCCTGGGTGTTCATTGGAAGGACTGATCTTGAAGCTGAAACTCCAATACTTTGGCCACCTGATGTGAAGAGCTGACTCATTTGAAAAGACCCTGATGCTGGGAGGGATTGGGGACAGGAAGAGAAGGGGACAACAGAGGATGGGATGGTTGGATGGAATTACCGTCTCAATGGACATGGGTTTGGGTGAACTCCAGGAGTTGGTGATAGACAGGGAACATGGGGTCGCAAAGAGTCAGACATGACTGAGCGACTGAACTGAACAATGACTATAAAGTTTCAATACAAGTTGAATAAGTTCTAAAGATCTGATGTAAAGCATTGTACTTGTAGTTAAAAATACAGTATTGTGCCCTTAAAGTTTTGTTAAGAGGATAGACCTTAAGGTAAATGTTCTTACCACCAAAAACAAGGAGGCACGAGAAAACTTTTCAAGGTAATGAATATACCTATTTTCTTGATTATAGTGATAGTTTCATGGGTATATTAATAAGTCCAAACTCATCAAATTACATACATTAAATATGTACAGTTTTTGGTTAATTGAGTATACCTTAATACAGCTGTCAAAAATAAAGCAAAAGTATACTGGTTATGAAAAAGATTTATTGAAAGGTAATAATTGTATTTTAAAATTAGACCATTTTAATAGTTACACAATATTGTGAACATACCAAAATCACTGAATTATACTCTTTAAACAGATAAGCATTAATGATGTGTGCATTATATCTCAATGAGTTTTTTCTAATTAATTTGTTTATTTTAAATGGAAGATAATTACTTTATAATATTGTGATGGTTTTTTAAAAATGTGAGGATTAAACAAAATGGTCTCTAGGATCTAGAGGACTCTCAAGTTCAGAAGTTCTATAATGTTAAATCTAATTTATTTTATGCATTTTACCACTTTCTGTTGTCTACTTTCTTTACTGTACACTCTATTGGATTACTTTCACCTCTGAGCTCAAAATGAAGCAACTATTTTAAAACTCCCTTATAGTCTATAGTTGTTAATAAAGGCACTTATCAGGCATTTTTAGATATCTGTAATATTCAAGAAGGCACAGCACAAACTTATACATCTGAGACAAGATTATTAGGTCAAGGTCCCTGCTTCCAAGCATTTGACAGATATGTACTCAAAGAGCTTTAAATCAATGCAGAAGGAAGTGCTGATGAATATATCAGAGAGAAAAGGCTTGACAGAGTAAGAATTCAAGCTTTTTTGAATAACTATTTGGTAGGTAGACACAAGGGTTACTCCAGACTAAGAAAATCATGTGAACAAACAGATACAGACAGGAAGGTCTGTTTTTAATGCCGTTTCCCAATGGATGTTGACTATACAATACCAGTCTAATTTCAGCCACCATAAATATTTCAATGCCATAAAATATATTCCGTTAAAAATATCCCATCATTCATACTCCCTACCTCTATCCTCCAATTAATCTGAATTGGTGAGGCTTTATTGCATTCCTATTCATAGTGTTTTGCTTAATGATGACTACTAAGGAAATCAATCTCTTTATGGTGTACTGTGGATTAATAAAGTAGCATTTTTTTGAAGTCAGAATTGGTATCTCTGCCTCATACTGCCTCAGGAGGCAGTCCAAAACTAAAATAAGAAGACACTCTAATCCTTTTCATGATCCCAATAAAAATATATATTATAAAAGATTCCCCTGAAGATTTTGCATTTCAAGACTTTTTGCATTATTAGACTTCATTATTTAGAGCAGTTTCAGGTTTACAGAAAAACTGAACAGAAAGAATAGTTTCTATTTATTTCTCCTCCTTCCTCACCACACATAGTTTCCCTTATGAACATATTATATTACTGTGGTACATTTGTTAACAATGATGAACCAATATTGATGCATTATTATTAACAAGAATTTATAGTTTATATTAGGGTTCACTCTGTGTCATACAATTCTATAGCTTTGACAAATGCATAATGTCACATGTCCACCATTACAATATCATACAGAATGGTTTCAGTGCCCTAAAAAATCTTCCATGCTCTACTTATTCATTTCTCCCTGTCTCAATAGTTTTGCCTTTTCCAGAATGTTGTATAGTTGGAACCATACATAATATAGACTTTCAGGTTAACTACTTTTCACTTACCAATACATATTTAATTGATGTATACAATATACGTTCCTCGATATATTTTTGTGACTTTGATAACATACTTGTTTTTGTCACTGAATAATATTCCATTGTCTGGGACTTCCCTGGTGGCTCAGTGGTAAAGAATCATCCTCCCAATACAGGATGTATCAGTTCTTGTCTTGAGAGAAGGGTTTGATCCCTGGTCAGGGAAGATTCCACATGTGGCAGAGCAATTAAACCTGCGTGTCACTGAACCTGTGCTCTAAGGCCTGGGAATCCCAACTACTGAAGCCTGTGAACTCTAGAGCCTGTGCTCGACAACAAGAAAAGCCACCTCAATGAGAAGCCCGCACACCACAACTAGAGAGTAGCCCCCACTCACTGAAACTAGAGAAAAGCCAGTGCAGCAATGAAGGCTCAGCAAAGCCAAAAATGAATAAATAAATAAAATTATTTTAAAAGTTCCACTGTCTCAGGCTTCCCTGATAGCTCAGTTGGTAAAAAAAATTTGCCTGCAATGCAAGACACCCCAGTTCGATTCCTGAGTAGGGAAGATCTCCTGGAGAAGGGATAGGCTACCCATTCTAGTATTCGTGGGCTTCCCTAGTGGCTCAGCTGGTAAAGAATCTGCCTGCAATGCGGGAGACCTGGCTTCAATTCCTGGGTTGGGAAGATCCCCTGGAGAAGGGAAAGGGTACCCACTCCAGTATTCTGGCCTGGAGAATTCCATGGACTATACAGCACATGGGGTGACAAAGAGTCGGACACAACTGAGAGACTTTCACTTTCATTTCCTTGTCTGGATATGCCACTGTTTGTTTAACCATTTACCTACTGAAGGATATCTTGGTTGTTTCCAAATGTTGGCAATTATGAATAAGGTTGAATAAATAATTGTGTGCAAGTTTTTGTTTGGACAAAGTTTTCAACACATTTGGGTAAATACCAAGGAGTGAGGTTGTTGGATTGTATGGTAAAACTATATTAAACTTTGTCACAAACTGCCAAATTTTCCTCCAAAGTGGCTCTACCATTTTCCATTCCCATCAGCAAGATGTTACACTTATTGAAAATTATTCTACTGAAATCTATCTTTGTATTGCATTATGTCACATTCTCAGCCATATGGCCAATTTCTGAACTCAGAAAATGGATGATAAGAGATCAAACTACAGTGTGTCATCCAGTTGTCCATGTACTATTCTGCTGTGATTCCTGATGATCACAATGATTCCTTTCAAAACGCATTGAGTATTAACGTGCAGATGGTACCTAAGGCTACCTAAGTGGGAAAGAAGAATTTCTAAAAGAATGGATTTTTATGCAATGAAATTGACTTGGAATTTTGTTTCCCAATTTGGCTGAAATTTCTTCAAGGATGTTTACCCACTAATAATAACAGACAGTGTGTATCCAGTGCCTATTGAAAGAACAATGAAGGCAAGCTCAATGAAAAGTAAAGACTGATTGGGGAATAATAACATCTAAAGATCTGAAAATTTTGGAAGGGTAGCTTTCCTTTGGTTGCAAGGAGAGAGACCCAATAAATCTCAATCAAGTAAAAGGACCAGATTCAGTTAAAGATATATGGGAGTCTCAGAGAAAGTGAAGGACAAGAACTGATACATAGTCAGGCCTCACAGGCACTGGGACTGGGATAGGAGTAGAATAGTCATTAAGTGCACACTCTGAAGTCAAAAGGCCTGGGTTCAAATTTTTACTGACTGTGTGACTTTATACAGCTCAGTTCAATTCAGTCGCTCAGTCGTGTTTGACACTTTGCAACCCCGTGGACTGCAGCACACAAGGCATCCCTGCCCATCACCAATTCCCTGAATTGCTCAAACTCATGTCCACTGAATCGGTGATGCCGTCCAACCATCTCATCCTCTGTCGTCCCCTTCTCGTCCCTTCAGTCTTAACCAGCATCAGGGTATTTTCTAATGAGTCAGCTCTCCACATCAGGTGGCCAAAGTATTGGAGCTTCAGCTTCAGCATCAGTCCTTCCAATGAATATTCAGGACTGATTTCCTTTAGGATTGACTGTTTTGATTTCCTTGAGTCCAAGGGACTTTCAAAGGTCTTCCTCAACATGGCGGTTTATAAGCATCAATTCTTTGATGCTCGGCTTTCTTTATGCTCAAGTCTCACAACCATACATGAGTGCTGGAAAAACCATAGGTTGGAATATATGGACTGTTGTTGGCAGAGTAGTGTCTCTGTTTTTCAATATGCCATCTATGTTTGTCACAGATTTTCTTCCAAGGAACAAGTGTCTTTTAATTTCATGGCTGCAGTCACCATCTGCAGTGATTTTGGAGCCAAAGAAAATAAAGTCTGTCACTGTATCCATTGTTTCCCCATCTGTTTGCCATGAAGTGATGGGACTGGACCATGATCTTAGTTTTTTGAATGTTGAGTTTTAAGCCAGATTTTTCACTCTCCTCTTTCACTTTCAGCAAGAGGCTCTTTAGTTGCACTTTATTTTCTGCTATAAGGGTGGTGTCATCTGCGTATCTGAAGTTAGTGATATTTCTTCCGGCAAACTTGATTCTAGCTTGTGCCTCATCCAGTCCAACATTTCACATGATGTACTCTGCATGTAAGTTAAATAGGCAGGGTGACAATACACAGCCTTGACGTACTCCTTTCCTAATTTTGAACCAGGCTGTTGTTCCATGTCCGGTTCTAACTGTTGCTTCTTGACCTGCATACAGATTTCTCAGGAGGCAGTTAAAATGGTCTGGTTTTCCCATCACTTTAAGAGTTTACCACAGTTGGCTGTGATCCACACATTCAAGTGTTTTACTGCAGTCAGTGAAGCATAAGTACATGTTTTTCTGGAACTCTCTTGCTTTTTCTATGATCCAACAGATGTTGGCAATTTGATCTCTGGTTCCTCTACCTTTTCTAAATGCAGCTTGAACATCTGAAAGTTCACAGTTCACATACTGTTGAAGCCTCCATTGGGGAATTTTGAGCATATCTGTGCTAGCATGTGAGATGAGTGCAATTGTGCGGTAGTTTGAACATTCTTTGGCACTGCCTTTCTTTGGAATTAGAATGAAAACTGACTTTTTCCAGTCCTGTGGCCACTGCTGAGTTTTCCAAATTTGCTGTCATAGTGAGTGCAGCACTTTCACAGCAACATCTTTTAGGATTTGAAATAGCTCAGCTGAAATTCCATCACCTCCACTAGCTTTGTTCATAGTGATGCTTCCTAAAGCACACTTGACTTCACGCTTTAGCATTTCTGACTCTAGGTGAGATATGACACCATCATGGTTATCTGGGTCATGAAGATGTTTTTTGTATAGTTCTTTCGTGTATTCTTGCCACCTTTTCTTAATGTCTTCTGCTTCTGTTAGGTCCATACCATTTCTGTCCTTTATTGTGCCCATCTTTGCATGAAATGTTCCCTTGGTATCTCTAATTTTCTTGAAGAGATCTCTCTCTAGTCTTGCCCGTTCTATTCTTTTCCTCTATTTCTTTGATCACTGTGGAAGGCTTTCTTACCTCTCTTGCTGTTCTTTGCAACTCTGCATTCAGATGGGTATAGATTTCTATTTCTCCTTTGTGTTTAGCTTCTCTTCTTTCCTCAGCTATTTGTAAGGCTTCCTCAGACAACCATTTTGCCTTTTGCATTTATTTTTCTTGGGGATGGTCTTGATCACCACTTCCTATACACTGTCATGACCCTTGTCCATAGTTCTTCAGGAACTCTGTCTATCAGATCTAATCCCTTGAATCTATTTATCATTTCTACTGTATAATGGTAAGGGATTTGATTTAGGTCATACGTGAAATGGTTCTAGTGGTTTATCCTACTTCCTTCAAATTAAGTCCGAATTTTGTAATAAGGAGTTCATAATTTGAGCCACAGTCAGCTCCCTGTCTTGTTTTGCTGACTGTATAGAGCTTCTCCATGTTTGGCAGCAAAGAATATAATCAATCTGTTTGCGGTATTGACCATCAAGTCGTCCTTCGTGTTGTTGGAAGAGGGTGTTTGGTATGACCAGTGTGTTCTCTTGGCAAAACTATGTTAGCCTTTGTCCTGCTTCATTTTTTACTCCAAGGCCTAATTTGCCTATTACTCCAGGTAGCTCTTGACTTCCTACTTTTGTGTTCCAGTCCCCTATGTTGAAAAGGACATCTTTTTGGGGTGTTAATTTTAGAAGTTCTTGTAGGTCTTCATAGAACCATTCAACTTCAGCTTCTTTGGCATTAGTAGTTGGTGCATAGACTTGGATTACTGTGATACTGAATGGTTTGCCTTGGAAACAAAGATTATTCTGTCTTTTTTGAGATTACACACAAGTACTGCATTTCAGACTCTGTTGTTTACTATGAGGGCTACTCCATTTCTTCTAAGGGATTCATGCCCACAGTAGTAGATATAATGGTCATCTGAATTAAATTCTCCCATTCCAGTCCATTTTAGTTTGCTGATTCCTAAAATATTGATGTTCACTCTTGCCATCTCCTGTTAAACCACTTTCAATTTGCCTTGATTCATAGACCTAACATTCCAGGTTCCTATACAATATTGTTCTTATAGCATCAAACTTTACTTCTGTTACCAATCATATCTACACATGGGCATTGTTTTTGCTTTGGCTCCATCACTTCAATCTTTCTGGAGTTTTTTCTCCACTCTTTTCCAATAGCATGTTGGGCTACTACCGACCTGGGGAGTTCATCTTTCAGTGTCATATATTTTTGCCTTTTTATACTGTTCATGGGACTCTGAAGGCAGGAATACTGAAGTGGTTTGCCATTCCTTTCTCTAGTGGACCATGTTTTGTCAGAACTCTCCACTATGACCCTTCTATTTTGGTTGGCCCTACATGGCATGGCTCATAGTTTCATTAAGTTAGACAAGGCTGTGCTTCATGTGATCAGTTTGGTTAGTTTTCTGTGTTTGTGGTTTTCATTCTCTCTGCCCTCTGATGAATAAGGATAAGAGGCTTATGGAACTTCCTGATGGGAGAGACTGACTGTGGGGGAAACTGGGTCTTGTTCTGATGAGCTGGGCCATGCTTAGTAAATCTTTAATCCAATTTTCTGTTGATGGGCAGGGCTGTGTTCCCACCCTGTTGTGTGGCCTGAGGTCAAACTGTTGAGCCGTGCCTCCACTGGAGACTCCTGTACACTCATAGGCAAGTCTGACTCAGTCTTTTGTGGGGACACTGTTGCTTTCTCCTGGTTCCTGGTGTGCACAAGGTTTTGTTTGTGTCCTCCAAGAGTCTGTTTCCCTACTCCTATGGAAATTCTGTAATCAAGTCCCACTGGCTTGCAAAGTCAAATTCCCTGGGGGTTCTAATCTGCTTTGTGGCTGTATGGTGGGGCTAATGGCAAACTCCTCCAAGAGGGCTTATGCCACATGCTGCGTGACCCAGGTCTGCTGCTGTCAGAGCCACTGTCCCTGTGGCAGGTCACTGCTGACCTCTTCCGCTGCAGGAGACACTCCAAGGCAGGCCTGGCTCAGTCTCTGTGGGGCTTCGGGTCGTGGTATACACAAGGTTTTGTTTGAGCTCTCTGAGTGTCGCTGGTTGGTATGGGGTTTGATTCTAAATGCTATTTTGCCCCTCCAACCATCTTGCTTGTGGCCCAACTGGTAAAGAATCTGCCTGCAATGCAGGAGACCTGGGTTCAATCCCTAGGTTGGGGAGATCCCCTGGAGAAAGGAAAGGCTACCCACTCCAGTATTCTGGCCTAGAGAATTCCATGGTCTGTATAGTCCATGGGGTTGCAAAGAGTTGGACACAACTGAGCGGCTTTCAATTTCACCATCTTCTTGGGGCTTCTCCTTTGGTTTTGGATATGGGGTACCTTTTTTTGGTGGGATCCAACATTCTCCTCTTGATGGTTGTTCAGCAGTGGGTTCCAATTTTGGAGTTCTCACTGGAGAAGATGACCACACATCATTCTACTCTACCAGCTTGAATATTATGGGACCTACAAGGGATTTCTGAAGCAAGGTCCTGGAGCAGCTCATTACCATGTGCATCAGGTACAGCCATACATGGCAGCAGGTTTCACCCTGGGGTGAAGAATATAATCAGTCTGATTTCAATATTGACCATTTGGTGATGTCTATGTGTAGAGTCATCTCTTGCATTGTTGACAGAGGGTGTTTGCTGTGACCAGTGTGTTCTCTTGGCAAAACTCTGTTACTTTCTGCCCTGCTTCATTTTGTACTCCAAGGCCAAACTTGCCTGTTACTCCAGGTATCTCTTGACTACCAGCTTTTGCATTCCATTCCCCTATGATGAAAAGGACATCTTTTTTGGGTGTTAGTTCTAGAAAGTCTTGTAGGTCTTCACTGAACTGTTCAGCTTCATCTTCTCTGGCATTAGTGGTTGGTGCATAGACTTGGATTACTGTGATATTGTATGATTTTCCTTGGAACTGAACAGAGGTAATTCTGTAATTTTTGAGATTGCACCCAAGTACTGCATTTTGGACTCTTTTGTTGACTATGAAGGCTACTCCATTTCTTCTAAGGGATTCTTGCCCACAGTAGTAGATATAATGGTCATCTGAATTAAATTCGCCCATGCCCGTCCTTTTTAGTTCACTTATTCCTAAAATGTTGATGTTCATTCTGTTTGACCACTTCCAATTTACCTTGATTCACGGACCTAAAATTCCAGGTTCCTATGCAATATTGCTCTTTACAGCTTCAGACTTTACTTCCATGACCAGTCATATCCACAACTGGGTGTTGTTCTCACTTTGACTCTGCCTCTTCATTCTTTCTGGAGCTCTTTCTCCCTTTCTACTTCAGTCTTTTTCTTTATATCTGTTTATGGCGTGGCTCAGGCAGTAAAGCGTCTGCCTACAAAGTGGGAGACCCGGGTTCAATACTTGGGTTGGGAAGATCTCCTAGAGAAGGAAATGGCAACCCACTCCAGTATTCTTGCCTGGAAAATCCCATGGATGGAGAAGCCTGGTAGGCTACAGTCCATGGGGTCACAAAGAGTCGGACACGACCGAGTGACTTCACTTTCACTTTCACTTTCTGTTCTCCTTTTACTGAAAACTCTTTTCCTTTTTCTCCACTATATATTATTTTTATTCTCTCAAAATTTCAGTTTAAGGATCATCTTTTATATTTGATTCTTGGTTAATGTAGCTAAAGGTTTCTTTTTTGGCTTACTATACTTCAGTCCCATGGTTATTTAGTGTAGTAGTTAAGGTATAGACTCTTAATCCAGACTGCTTAAGTTTCAGTCTTAACTCTGCCACTTACTACCTATGTGCCCTTGAGCAGGTTACTTAGCCTCTCTGTGATTTCACTTCCTTATTTGTTAAAAGATATTGATAATAATTGAATCTATCCCATAGTTTGTTGGAGGTTTAATGAGTTAAGATTCTTCCAGGTACATAGAGTATGTGCTGCATGAGCATTTGCTATCATTAATATGGCAATTCTCAAAGCATACTTTGTGATTTTTCATGAGATGTTAAATTGTATAAATTCTAACTTCAAAAGAAACTGGTGGAAGGGGGTACAGGAAGAGTTCAAGAAGAGGGAAGAGAAAAGTTAGGAGAGGCAGTATACCATTTATCAAGATACAAAAATAGAGTATGCCTTCCCCCCCCCCCAATAAGAAAGCACTTGCTTTAAACATATTTAGTTGGCAATAGAACCTCCAAGTGGAAATTTCTGGAGACAGTTTGAGAAACTGATTTGGAGCTCAGATGCAATGTCAGGACTAGAATACAGATTTGATCATTATTCTACATAGAAAATATCTGAAGAATTGAGATTTCACCAAGGGAAATCAGAGGGTGCTAAGACTGACTTCTGGGAATTGCCTGCATTTAAGAAGTGGGAGAAAGAAAAGAGAAAGAAGGAGTCATTGAAAAGATCAAGGAACATCCTGTGACCCCAGACTCAACAAATAGTTTCAAGAAAGCAAGGACAATCAGCAGTTCTTGTTAAATGCTTAAGAACACTCGTTTTGCTTGAGTTTGGCAGTTAGGGCTAGAGAATAAGAGATCACTGATGATCTCCAGAGAACAAATTAGGTAAAGCCACAGGATATAAAGAATGCAGGGGGTCATGAGGCAAGAAGTTGGGCAAATAAAATAACTAAGGAAGATAACGTTAGGAGAGTGACAGAGTCAAGTAAAAGATCTCCTTAATTCACACCCAAAATGGATAAGACCTATGAGGCTTTCATCAATTAGCATTCCATCCTGTCGCAAAAAAATCTAATTATTTTCATTTACATTAGTTGTATTCTGCAAACATCTGAATTTATTGTAATATATTAGAAATGTCTTGTGGTATAATTTTTAAAAATAAATGCAATTTGCTATATTACAAGTAATATAGGCTAAGTAAAAGTAGCATTAGTTACATGTATTTCAAGAAACTAATTGGAAATTGTATATGAATAGCCTATTGGATAGCTATTTAATATCAGGAAACTTTGTGTATATATGTGTGTCTCTGTGTGTGAGTGTGCATGTGCACTCAAAATATAAATTTTTTTTTATTTTTATTGAGGTATATTTGATATACATTATATAAGTTTTAGGTATAAAACATAGTGATTCATATTTTTAAAGATTATATTCAATTTACAGTTACTATAAGATATTGGATATATTCCTTGTGTTGTACACTATATCCTTATAGCTTATTTATTTTACACATAGTAATTAATACCTCTTAATTCCTAGGCTTATCTGGCCCCTCTCTCTTTCCCTCTCCCAACTGGTAACCACTAGTTCATTCTCTATATCTGTGAGCTTGCTTCTTTTTTATTGTGTTCATTAGTTTGTTTGTTTGGTTTTAGATTTCACATTTAAGTGTAGCATAAAGCATTTGTTTTCATTTGTCTGGCTTATTTCATTTAGCATAATACCATACAAGTCATCCATGTTATTGCAAATGGCAATTTTTTTTTGTTTTATGGCTGAATAATATTCTAATATATATATATATATTTTTTATATACACACCACATCTTCTTTATCCATTCATCTGTCAATGGACATTTAGGTTGTTTCCATATCTTGGCAGTTGTAAATAATGCTGCCATGAATATTGGGATGCATACATAGATTAGTCTTTTTTTTTTCAGTTATATACACAGAAGTGAAATAGCTGGGACACATGATATTCTATTTTTAGCTTTTTGAGGAATCTACACAATGTTTTAAACAGTGCCTTCACTAATTTACATTCTCACCAACAGCATACAAGTGTTCCCTTTTCTCCACAACCTCACCAACATTGGTTATCTGTGGGGTTTTTTATATGAAAAATGTGAGGTGATATCTTATTGTTGCTTCAATTAGCATTCTCTAATTTTTAATAGTGTTAATCATCTTTTCTTGTGCCTGTTGGCCATCTGTATATCTTCTTTAGAAAAATGTCTATTCAGAACTCCCACCCATTTTTTTTTTTGTTGGGCTGTTTTTTCTTTTAAAAAATTTTTATTGAAGGATAATTGCTTTACAATGTTGTGTTAGTTTCTGCTGTACAATGTGAATCTGTGACGATCTAGAGGGTGGAGAGGTTGGAGCAAGGATGCTTGATTTTTTTATTCTGAGTTGTTTGAACTGTTTCATATGTTTTGGATATTAACCCCCTCATTGGTTATATCATATGCAGGTATTTTCCCATTCAGTAGGTTGTTTCTCCAATCTTTCCATAATTTCCTTTGCTGTGCAAAGACTTTTAAGTTTGCTTAGATACCATTTGTTTATTTTTGCTTTTATTTCCTCTGTTTAGGAGACAGTTCCAAAAAAATATTGCTATGATATATGTCAAAGAGTGATCCAAATATGTTTTCTTCTAGGAGTTTTATGTTTTCTGGCCTTAGCATTTAGGTCTTTAATCCATCTTGAGTTTATTTTGCATTTGGTGTTAGAAAATGTTCTAATTTAATTCTTCCATATGTAGCTGTCCTATTTTCCCCCACCAGACTTTTATGGCTTTTCTCCATTGTTTATTTTTGCCTCCATTGTCATAGATTAACTGACCATAAGTACATGGGTTTATTTCTGAGCTTTCTATTCTATTCCATTGACATATATCTTTGTTTTTGTGCTGGTAGATTCTGTTTTGATTACTGTAGCCTTTGTAATATAGTCAGAAATATGGGAGTATGATTCCTCCAGCTCTGTTCTTTCTCAAAATTGCTTTGGCTATTTGAGTTCTTTTATGTTTTCTTACAATTTTTAAAATTATTTGTTCTATTTCTGTTAAAAATGCCATTGATATTTTGACAGAGATTGCATTGAATCTGTAGATTGCCTTAGGGTCATTTAAACAATAATAATTCTTCCAGTCCATGAACAAGGTATATTTTTCCATCTGTTTGTGTCATCTTTGAGTTCTTTCAACAGTGTCCTATAGATTTCTGAGAACAGGTCTTTTACTTTCTTAGATAGGCTATTCCTTGGCATTTAATTATTTTTGATGTGATTATAAATGAGATTGCTTCCTTAATTTTTATTTCTGATAACTCATTTCTAGTGTATATAAGTGCAGCAGATTTCTGTATATTAATTTTGTATCCTGAAACACTATCAAATTTATTGATGAGCTCTAGTGCTCTTCTAGTGGCATCTTTAGAAGTTTTTATGTATAATGTCATGTCATCTGCAAATAGTGACAGTTTAACTTCTTTCCAATCTGTATTCCATTTATTTCTTTTTCTGTTATGATCATTGTGGCTAGGACTTCCAATCTTATGTTTAATAAAAGTGACAAAAGTGAGCAGTCCTGTCTTGTTCTTGATCTTAGGAGAAATGATGTTGGATGTTGGCTTACTGTATGTGGCCTTTAGTATGTTGAGGCATTTTCCTTCTATGCCCACATTCTGGATAGTTTTTCCCTAAACAGATGCTGTTTTGTCAAATATTTTCTGTATCTATTGAAATAATCATATGATTTTTAATCTTCAATTTGTTAATGTGGAGTATCACACTGATTGATTTCTGGATATTGGACAATCTGAATCCCTCAGATAAGTCCCACTTGATCATAGCATATGATCCTTTTATTGTATTGTTGAAATCAGTTATTAATATTTTGTTGAGAATTTTTATATCTATTGTCTTCAGTGATATTTACCTGTAATTTTCCTTTGTTTGTGTGTGATATTTTTCTCTGGCTTTGATATCAGGTGATTTTGGCCTTGTATAGTGAGTTTAGAAAAGTTCCTTCCTTTGCAATATTTGGAATCATTTGACAATGATAGTTTTTAACTCTTCTCTAAATGTTTTGATTAGAATTCATCTGCGAAGACATTTGGTTCTTGACTTTTACTGATTGGCATCTTCTTATAACTGATTCAATCTCATTACTGGCAATTGGTCTGTTCATGCTTTCTGTTTATTTCCTGTTAGGTCTTAGAAGATTGTACATTTTAAGGAATTTGTTCATTTCTTTTAGTTTGCCCATTTTATTTTTATTTAGCTGTTTGTACTAGTATTTTATGATCCTCTGTATTTCTGTGGTTTCCTTTTTTATTCCTGCCTTTACTGATTTGGGCCCTCATATGTTTTCTTTATAAGTCAGGCCAAAGGTTTATCAATTTTGTTTATCGTTTCAAAAAATCAGATCTTTTACTTTCATTGATCTTTTCTATGGCATTTTAGTCTCCATTTCATTTATTTTTGCTCTGATCTTTATTATTTCTTTCTTTCTACTAATTTTAAGGATTTTTTGTTCTTCATTTTCTACCTCCTTTAGGTGTAAGTTTAGGTTGTATATTTGAAATTTTTTCTTGTTTCCTGAAGTAAGTTTGTATTGCTATAAAATTCCCTCTTAAAACTTCTTTTGCTGCATCCCATAGATTTGTGATAATGACTGTGGATATAGATGATTTTACTACTTTTGTCTTTTAACTTCCCTACTAGCTTTGTGTGTGAACTATTTCCTACCTTACTGTGTGTTTTCCTTTCCTGTGAGCTTTTTCATTTCATAATTTTCTTGTTT
The DNA here is from genome assembly GCF_019320065.1 of Cervus canadensis. Lineage (NCBI taxonomy): Eukaryota > Metazoa > Chordata > Mammalia > Artiodactyla > Cervidae > Cervus > Cervus canadensis. The sequence goes on from NC_057419.1 coordinate 31,403,138, forward strand.
CTAGCAGTGATGGTTTCTTTTTTACCTAGAGAAGTTCACTTAACATTTGTTGTGAGGCTGATTTGGTGCTACTAAACACTTTTAGCTTTTGCTTGTCTGTAAGTATTTTGGTCTCTCCATCACACCTGAACAATAGCTATGTCAGGTAGAGTACTCTTCTTTTTCAAGTTCATCACTTTAAATATATCATGCCATTCTTTTCTGGCTTGTAGACTTTCTGCTGAAAAGTTAGTTGATAGCCTAATGGGAGTTCCATAGTGTGTAACATTGCTTTTCCCTTGATGTTTTTAATATTATTTCTTTCTCTTCATTTTTTTTCCATTTTAGTTACAATATGTATTGCTGTGTTCCTCTCTGGGTTAATCTTGTAGGGGATTCTCTGTGCTTCCTGGAACTGGATGGCCATTTACTTTCTCAAGTTATAGAAATTTTCAAACATTATGCCTTCAGTTATATTCTCAGGCCATTTCTCTTCCTCTTCTCCTTCTGAGACCACTACAATGCAAATTCTAATACACTTGGTGTTGTTCCAGAAGTCTCTTAAACTATCATCATTTTTTTCATTCTTTTTTTTTTTCTTTAGCATAATTGACTTCTAACACTCTGAACTCTGGGCCCATGATCTACTCCTCTGTATAGTTTAATCTATTGCTGATTTCTTCTAGTGTATTTTTCATTTCAATTCTGGTTTTCTTCATCTCTGTTTGATTGTTCTTTATATATTCTCTTTGTTTAAAACTTCTAACTTTTCAGTGTGCATCCATTCTTTTCCCAAGTTCTTTGATCATCTTTACAATCACGACCCTGAACTCTTTCTCATGTAGATTGAGAAAGAGTAGGCCTATTTCCACTTCACTTAGTTCTTCTTCTAGGGTTTTATCTTGTTCTTTCATTTTGAATGGGAGCTTCCCCAATAGCTCAGTTGGTAAAGAATTTGCCTGCAATGTGGAAGACCTGGGTTTGACCCCTAGGTTAGGAAGATCCTCTGGAGAATGGAAAGGCTATCCACTCCAGTATTCTGGCCTGGAGAATTCTATGGACTGTACAGTACATAGGTTTACAAAGAGTTAAACAGGACAGAGTGACTTTCACTTTCATTTTGAACACACTCTGTTTTTGCCTTATTTTACTTAAGTTCCTGCTTTTATTTTTATATATCTGGTTAGTTGGTTATATTTCCCAAACTTGGAGAAGTGGCCTTCTTTAGGAGATTTCCTGTGAGTCCCAGTAGGATTCTCCCCTCTCATCACCAGAGCTATATACATTAGGGATTTCCCCAGTGAAGATTGCACATGTCTTTCTGTTGTGACAGGCTGATTACATCGTCAGCCTGTTAGGCTTCGTTGGTCACCAGTCTGGTTGGTTGCAGGCCCTGTCTGCTGCCTCCTGTGAAGGTTGGTGATTGCTGATTGGTGGGACTGTGTCATGAGACAACTTATTTCAGGACCCCAGGGACCCTCAGGGCTAGTGCTAGTTTACTGATGAGTAAAGCCAGGTATGGGGTTAATGCCAGCTACTGGTGGGGAAAATCAGGTCCTAGGGTCTGATTGTAGGACCTGGGGTTTCAAGAACTAGTGTAGGATTGCTGGTGGATGGGGCCAGTTCTTAAAAGAGTTGGCTATAGGTCTGGGGTTTTCCAAAGCTTGTGTTGGCCTATCAGTGGATGGAGCCAGGACCCAGCCAATCTCAAGGCAATATTTGGTCTGTTATCCATAGGTTGCAAGACTGCATTTTTCTTGCAGCTGGTGTCTGTCCACCAGTGGGTGAACCTGGGCCTGAGACTAGAGAAAGCTCACTGGTGAAAAAGGCTGGGGCCAAGCCATTCCCAGGACAGGAACTGGCTTGCTAGTGGATAGGCTGCAACTGCAGATCACAGAGCTGTGTGTTTTTGTTTTTGTTTTTTATGGCTTGTGTCTGCCCCCCCGGTGGGTAAGGCTAAGCCCAAGGCTAGAGCAGGCTCCTATAAGGGAGTAGTCAGGACTCATGGCATTCTGGGGCTAGAGCCTACCCACTTATGTGTAGGAAGTTGTATCATGGGGTCTCTGGCTGGAGGGCCTTGGGATCCTAAGTCTAGTGACTGTGCATTGATGTGGGGGGCCAGATCCTGGGCTCCCTAGTGGCTGGACTATGTCCAGGGTTTGCTGTTTGCTCAGGGGGTCTTAAGACAGCCTGTGGCTGATGGGTGGCACTGTGCCCACGTCCAGTTAGTTGCTTGGCCTGAGATATCCCAACACTGGCGCCTAAAGGTTGTTGGGTGGGGACAAGGATGAATTCTGGGGCTAAAAAGATAGAGGGATGATTTCAAAATGGCACTTTCCAGCACCAGTGCCATGATAGAAGAAGCTCCTAAAATGGCTGCTGCCAGTGTCTATGTCCCCAGGTTGAGGTGCAGTTGCTTCTTGTCTCTCTAGAAGGGTCTCTAAGACCATTAGGTAGGTCTGATCCAGGTTCCTATCAAAATCACTGCTTATGCCCTGGTTCCCAGAATGTATGAGATTTTGTATGCACCTTTTAAGAGTGAAGTCTCTCTTTCCCCCAGCTCTCTGAGACTCCCAAAATTAAGCTCCACTGTCTTGTAAAGCCAAATGCTCTAGGGTCTCAAGTTATTGCAGGACTCTTGGGCTGGAGGTCCAAGCTGGGGCTCAGAACTCTTACTCCTTAGGGAGAACCGCTGTGATTATGATTGCTCTTCTTTCTGTGGATTGCCAAACCTTGGGTATGGGACTTGACTATGTCATGCTTTCACCTGTCCTACCTGTCTGGATAGGTTCTTTCTTTATATCTTTATTTGTAGATCTTCTCTGGAAGGTTCCATTCTTTTTATTCATGATTGTTCTGCAAATAATTGTCATTTTGTTGTGCCTATGAGAGGAGGTGAGCTCAGGGTCTTTCTATTCCCCCATCTTGCCACCAACCTAAGTTGTTTTTTAAAATACTCAGTTAAAATTTCATCTCTTCTATAAAACCTTTGCTGATCACTCCAGTATGCATTTGTGCAACTTCTAAACTGGATAACTGTCCTTTTAAAATGCACTGGTTTGTCATATTTCCTCTAGTTTTCTCAAACATTCCTTTAAATGAGCTTTCATCCATTGGTCCTGTCTGCCTATCTCCTTCATTAATGTGTAAAACTCACAAGAACTTTTATTTTGTTAATAGTTGTAACCCCAAAATATTTATCATAAAACTTGCACATAGTAGAAAATTGATGATTTTATTGCTTTGAATTTTTTAATATCCTGATAATTCGCACAAAAGTTCCATGTATTTTCATATTATTGGCCCATGCAATGCAGTCATTTTAAACAGCAAACTAATAGCAAACATGTCATTTTTAGCCTTCATGTTCTTTTAAATTTTAACTTAATTTTAAATTTTAACCTTCTGTGCATTTGAAAGCTAGTAGACTTAGAAAGCCTTGCACCATTATTGTTCTTGTAGGTCTTAGGTAAATATTTCTTGCATCTTCTCAATCTTTGCCTCCATTCTTTTTCTGAGATCCTGGATCATCTTCATTATCATTATTCTAAATTCTTTTTTCTGGAAGGTTGCTTATCTCCACTTCATTTAGATATTTTTCTGGGGTTTTATACTCTCCTTTCATCTGGGACAAAACCCTCTGCTTTTTTATGCTGGTTAACTTTCTGGGATTTGGTTTTTCTCTAACTGCTGCAGGACTGTGGTTGCATCTTGCTTCTTCTGTCTACCCTCTGGTAGATGAGGCTTGTATAAGCTTCCTGGTTGGAGCTACTGGTGGTAGGAAAAACTCGGTCTTGCTCTAACGGGCAAGGTCATTCTCAGTAAAACTTTAATTATCTGATGATGGGTAGAGTTGTACTCTCTCCCTGTTAGTTTTTTTTTTTTTTTTTTTGAGTCTAGGGCTCTATGTTAGGGTTAATGGTGACCTCCAAGAGGACTTACATCAAGCGGCCCCTTCCAGGACTGCTGTTGCCAGTGCCCCTGACTCCACAGTGAGCCACTGTTGACCTACATCTCCTCAGCAGACCTTCCAGCACTAGCAGGTATGTCTAGTTCAGTTTCCTGCTCCTTTCCCCTGGGTCTTGGTACACACAATATTTTGTTTGTGCCCTCCAAGAATGGGGTCTCTGTTTCCCCCAGTCCTGTGGAAGTGCTGTAATCAAGTCCTTCTGGCCTTCAAGGTCAGCTTCCCTGGGGGTTCCCAGTCCCTTTGTAGGATCCCCAGGCTGGGAAACCTGACATGGGGCTCAGAACCTTCACAACAATGGGAGAACTTCTTTGGTATTATTGTTCTCCAATTTGTGGTCCGCACACCCAGAAAGCATGGGATTTGGTTTTATCATGTTTGCACCCCTCCTGCCATCTTGCTGTGGCTTCTTCTTTGCTTTTGGACATAGGGTGCCATTTTCAGTTGGTTCCAGAATCCTCCTGTAGATAGTTGTTCAACACCTAGTTGTGATTTTGGTGCTCTCGCCCTTAGGGTTGTCTTTGCATCTTGTTTGTTTCCTTTGATGTGTAAAAGTTTTTAAGTTTAATTAGGTCTCATTTGTTTATTTTTGTTTTTATTTCCACTATTCTAGGAGGTGGGTCAAAAAGAATCTCGCTGTGATTTGTGTCAGAGTGCACTGCCTATGTTTTCCTCTAAGAGCTTTACAATTTCTGGCCTTTCATTTAAGTCTTTTTTTTTTTTTTCCATTTAAGTCTTTAACACATTTTTAGTTTATCTTGGAGTATGATGTTAGACATTGTTCTAATGTTGGGAATTCCCTAGAGGTACAGTGGTTAGGACTTAGCACTTTCATTGTCATGGCTTGTGCTCAATCCCTGGTTGGAAACTTAAGATCCTGCAAGCTGAAAGCTGTTGCTGGGGAAAAAAAAAAAAAAAAAAAGAGACGCTTTCTAATATGGCCTTTTCATTTAAAATGGTGTCCCTTACCTGAAAAAATGACCAACTCGTCTGTCCTATCGTTTTTCCAGTTTCATTGAGGTATGATTGATGAATAAAAATTGTGTATATTTAGGTTTTAAAATGCAATGCTTTTTATTTTATTTTTTTTAATTTTTATTAGTTGGAGGCTAATTACTTCACAACATTTCAGTGGGTTTTGTCATACATTGACATGAATCAGCCATAGAGTTACATGTATTCCCCATCCCGATCCCCCCTCCCACCTCCCTCTCCACCTGATTCCTCTGGGTCTTCCCAGTGCACCAGGCCTGAGCACTTGTCTCATGCATCCCACCTGGGCTCGTGATCTGTTTCACTATAGATAATATACATGCTGTTCTCTCGAAACAATGCATTTTAAAGTTGTACAACATGACTACATATATAGAGTTAAATGTTTACCACAATCAAGTTAATTAGCACATCCATTGCCACACATGGTTACCTTTATTTGACATCACTAATCATCAGGAAAATGCAAATCAAAATCACAGTGAGATACCACCTCACAAGTGTTAGAATAGCTATTATTAAAAAGACAAGTGATAACAAATTTTGGTGAGGATGTGGGGAAAAAGTAATTCTTATACACCATTGATGGAAATGTGAATTGGCACATCCATAATGGAAAACAGTATAGACATTTCTTTCCTATAATTTAATAATTTATTGGTGCCACAACAGAGAAGTACCCTAATACCAGTTCTCCCAAGGACAATAATGATTTCCCTGGGTGGCCCCTATTTATCCAGCATGCCAGCCTCCACTCTGGCATTGTAGAATGTAGGCTTGATTGTGAAACGGCTCCTTAGACATTTTCTCCCTGGGTAGTGCATTTACAAGAGCCTGTCCTCAGCTTCAAGTGTGCTGATCTTAATTTCTCAAATAACAGAAACTATGCTGTACTAGATATGTGGCCTCAGACAAATCGTTTCCCTTCTCTGGGCTTCAGAACTTCCATCTATAAAATGAAATGCTTAGACTGGATGAACACTAAGGTATCTTTAATTTCTATCAATTTCTCCATCAACAGCATTTGTTGGTATCAACTCTCTGTCTACACACACACACACATACACACACACACACACGCATCCACTCTTATTTTATAAAGTTGGAACAATATGGTAATAAGGAAAGAACATCAGATTTGTCCTCAAAATAATTCAGTTTCTATCTTATCTCTGCTATCAAGTAACCTCAGAAAGATGGCATCATATCATATACCTATATTCAATGATTCAATCTGTAAAATGGATGGAAAGAGAGATTTCAGCTAAATAAATTTCTAAAGGTATTTACCTTCTAGCTCTGAGGATCCAACATCTCAACAGCGTGGCACTTTACAGGGATCTTTCTGAAGTTCTTAGCTTATTTATTCAAAGAACCATTTCCATGATTACCCAGGCTCTCTCCAAGTCCCTGTATCCAATCAATAACTAATTCTCCCCAAATATCTCCTGCAATAAATCTCCTTCTCTTCATTCTCACATTTACCATCCAACTTGAGTTCACCACTGTTGCCAAAGTTATCTTTCTGGAGGATGTCCTGGAACATATTCTTGGGCTCAAAATCCTTCAATGGCTCCCCATTGCCTCTAATAAAATGCTCAAATGTTTTAATCTTGTCATTTAAAGTCCTCCATGCTACCACCCCACCCATGTGTTCACTCTTTCCAGACTATGTCTTGCACTTTCCCATTTCCATGCATGATGCAATGATGTTCCAACAACATCCTCCCTATAGCAACCCTTTTTGCTTGCTGGATTCCGTACATATTTTAAGGTTCAGCTCACATTCTTATTGCCATCTCGAAGTATTCTTTGATTTCCCAAATAGATAAAGTATCTTCCAGTGCTGCAATCCCATAGTACTTCTTCTGAATCTCTTTAATGGTGCACATTAAACTCTGCTATGTATCAACTCACTTATGTATACAATACTGAATGCCACTGGACTGTGACCAGAGTCCATGTTTTACTCACTCCTGTTACTGCCCAGCTCAACATAGCTTGACACAGGGTCCTGCTGTTCAGCACTTAATAAGCACACAAAGACATTGAAAAGTCATGGAGTGAGTACAAATCTGCCTACCAGACCTGGATGGTGGATGAATGATCTCAGGACTCAGAGGAAAGAAAACTCAGATATGCCATGTCTGTACAAAATCCAAGATCTGCACTGTGGGAGTCCTAAAAAGTAAGCTAATGTATTTAGACCTCATGAGCTAGGGGGTTTACAAATTTATAAGACACCCAAAAAGTAAATAACAAACGTAGAAACTGAGTATCTTTCCCATCAAAATAAAGTAAGATATCACCTGATAGTTACCTTCTGATTTGTAAGGTCCAGATGCCACATCAATCACTTAATTACACCTGAAGCAAAACTGAACCATGAGCAGTCAGGAACATAGGATACTAACCAAAAACACACTGTACCAAACCAACTTAATTTTACATTGGAACAAATTAGAATAATTATAAAATGAAGGCCCTCATCAGGTATCCTTGATTTCAGGAAAAGCAGTCAACAGGTGCTTTCTGGGTTGTTGGTTGAGACACAATTGGCCTCAGGGATGATTTGCATGCATAGAATTTGAAGGGATGTTCAGCTGATGGTTTCAGAAAGCACAGGCAGGAATAATTGTCTACTTATAAAGAAATGTATAAACCTTTAGTGCACAAAAGAATTTCTTCAAATCCCAGTATGGCCATATTAGTTGAAGGTGACAACAAATGAAGGCATTCAAAGACCACTGCTGCCTGGGACCAGAGCTGTGGAGTTCACTGAATTTGTACTCACTGGCCATGCATTATTATTTTCTATGCCTCTCTCTTTTTGTGCTATCTTTCCCTTTTCCACAGCTCTTCATGTGCTTTATGGCTTCACACTGTCTCATGGTGAACCAGGATTCTCTTCTGTGACCTTTACCCTATGAGTGGGAGCCGTGGACTTCCCTATTCCCCCTCTGAACTCTAAAGTTGTTCTGCTCTGCCTGCTTCTCACCACAGTACTCAGCTCTCTAATGGCTCCATCCACCTGACAGTACACAAGGAGAGGCTAAGAATTTATAACAGCATGAGTTAGTTACCTCTTCCAAGATGATCAGTATGTTAACACAAATAACTAAATTCAAAAATGTGAACCTCTAGTGGTTGTGGATTTTTCAAGTACATGAGGAAGCTAGAAGAATGATTTTTCCTTTTAAAACAAGGGAACTTAAAATACAGACATGAGTCCCGATGCTGGCTCTGCAGCTAGTTGATAATGTGGTTTTGTACAAGTCATTTGGTTTCTATGAGTGTCAGATTTCCTCTCTGAAAATTGAAGTGGATTATCTAGATTCTTTTCAGTTCTAATGATCTGTACTCAGTAAATCTCAGTACCTTTACTACTCCATTTATTCAACCTCTCCATACTCTTTGTCCTAGTTGTCACCACCACACTAATAGAGAGAGAAGCCTGTGTTTTCTACATTTCACATCACTGCTACCAAGCATAACTGACTCAATAGAACCAAATTCACTATAATGGACACTAAGCAAAAGATGTTGGCAAAAGTGGCATGAGATTTCTTTTGCACAATAGATGGACATACCTACAAAAGGGTACATGTAGAATAAGATGTTTCTGACCTATAATGGGAAGAATATTGAACTTAAAGTCAAGCAAAAAAAAAAAAAAGTTCAGTCACTCAGTCATGTCCAACTTTCTGTGACCCCATGAACTGCAGCACACCAGGCTTCCCTGTCCATCACCAACTCCAGGAGCTTACTCAAACTCATGTCCATTGAGTCAGTGATGCCATCCAACCATCTCATCCTCTGTTGTCCCCTTCTCCTTGGACTCAAATCCTAGATCTACTGCTTAATAGCTCTAGCAAAGTCTTTTCATTTCTTGAACACCTATTTCCCTGTTTTCTAAACCAAAATCTCTTCAGACTTTCCAAGTCTGAAGGTTGCTGTAAAGGTTAAAAGAGAAAGTGCATGTGGAGTATTTGACAGACAGTCTGGAAAATAGTAGGGTTTCTGTTCACATTACTGAAATCTGGGTTGGAAATAGGAATTTCTCAAGCTTTCACCTGAGAAAACCTTTGATGCCAATTAGATAGGTATAATGTCCTCAAGGTCCATGCATGTTGTCTCATTGGGCAGAATTTCTTTCCTTTTTAAGGCTGAATAATATTTCACTCTATGTGTATACCACGTTCTCTTTATTCATCCATTTGCCAATGGAAATTTAGGCTATTTCCACTTCTTGGAATAATTCCACTTACAGGAGGTGTTTAAAATAATCAAACTCGTAGAAGCAGACAGTAGAATGGTAGCTACCAAGGGTTGGAGATATGAAATGGGGAAGTGATTTTTAGTGGGTATAAAGTTTCAGTTATGAAAGGTGTAAAAGTTCTACAGACCTGTTGTACAACACTGTGCTAATAGTTCACACCTGAAGCAAAACTGAATTATAAGCAATACTATATTGTACACTTAAAATGTGCTAATAAGCTTAATCTCAAGTGTCCTTACCATGATTTAAGAATTGATGGTATATGGACTAGACATACGATGGTGAGGAGTAGGTAGACATGGAGTACACCTTCACGGATGTATCAGAAATACACCTTGGACACAGAAGATCTCTAAGAACATTAGCTGAGAGTGGACAGAGTCCCTGACCACTGGAAAGGAATACATAGGTCCACGCAAAACTCAGTAGGACAAAGGAAGTTGGAGAAAAAGAGGAGAGTGAGCAGGACTGAACATGCCCTCGGGGATTGGGGTACTGAGGCAGAGGGCAAAACCCCCAAATTGGGGCAATTGTTTGCAACAGTGGAGAAGCACTTGAGGCTGTTACAGAGTGCAGCAGCTGATCTATGACAGTCTCGATGGAATGAGAACCACACAGACAATCCCTGCCACAGTCCTATAAACCCTGGACAGGGATACAAGTCTCTTGGAATGTGCAGTGGCTGGGAGCTGGACCATAAGCATTGGAGAACAAGCCCAGGGTGAAGTCTGTTGTTGACTGATGGGAGACGGCCCAAGGGAACATGAGGGAAGAGAGCACAGTGGGAAATGCCTTTGGAAGAAAGTTGATCTGCCATGGAGGCAAAGCACACAGCTGAGTCATGTGCAGGGTGTGGAGTCATCACTTTAGCCTCTCCTCACATGTCAGCAGGGGCAGTTAATTAATAGAGAAGGGCCATAGCCAGGGTGGCCATTTAAGTGCCTGATGTGCTGAGCAATACAGAAGGACCTTAATAAGGTGGCCGTTTAAGTGCCTGATGCACCAGGTAGCAGAGAAGGACCAGCCAAGGAAGCTCTTTGAGTGCCACCTGTCAGAGGCTAGAAAGACTAATAGGAACATAGCTCCTGTGGTTGAGATTATTGGCATCCCTATGCACTTGGTGCCAACAGGCTCCCTGTGATCCAAGCAGTCATGCCACTTCCACACTTGATCCCCACTGGACAGAGCTGCCAGAGGCTAGAAAAAACCCTAAGAGCACCACCTCTCCTGCTCCCCTGACCACAGGCTTCGCTATGTACCTAACACTGCCAGTGTCCCTGTGATCCAACCAGCTGCATCATCTCCACAACCGAACTTCACTAGGGCAGACCCAAGTCCTCCAGGCAGCTCAGGATCAAACTCCTATGGACGACCCACATGCAGAGGAGGAGATAAAAACACAATTGAACTGCAGGGGCAATGTGGCTAAACCTGCTGTACAAGCTGCAGATTAAATCCACATGATTTAAAGACAGATTCTTTGTCTACAGAATATATTAAAAGACAATGAGAGTTTCCACAATAGAAAATGCACTAACTCTGGTAGTTGTGGACATTGGAGGCAAGTACATGCAGGAGTAGGGCCAGATTAGAGTTTGAGATGTCCCCACAGCAGGTTCAGACCCCAGCCCATTATTGAAAGTCATTCTAGGGAGGTGGAGGTGGACTGTGACTTAAAGCGAGGGAAAGGATGCTGACAGCTGAGATCCAAGAGAAACATTTATTACTATTCTTAGATTTTTATTTGTTCTGTAATTGTTTCTGGAAGTTTTTTTCTTCTTTTCTATCTTTTCTCATCTATTGCTGAGGCTGTTGATATTATTATTAACTCTAAACTTGTGAGAACTTTTTTTATCACATTTTTAAGTTCCTTTATATACTTCTACATCTATGTTGGCATTTTGCTGTTCTGTTTTGATCTTTGTTGTTGTTGTTTTGTTTTGTAAGTTTGATTGTTTTTCTTATTGTTCATTTCCTGCTGTAGTTATTTTTTAATATATGTAAATATCTTATATAATTTTATTTAACTTTGCTTTTCTATTTTTAATTTTTTTTCTACTCTTATTACTTTTCTTTCTCTTTTTCAACATGTTCATTAGTTTACTCTATTTTCTTTGTTTTGTTCCCCAGATGTCACTCTACTTTGGTTTTGTTTTCCAGTTTGTGTTTTGGTTAGTTTTGTTTTTAATTGGTTGATACCATTTTTAGTTTCCTTTGCTCACCGGGACACTTTCTCATACTTACTTTCCTTTAAACAGTTGTGGTTTTGTGTGTGTGTGTGTCTGTGTTCCACTCTTTTTCTTATTACCTGTCTGATTCTAAATATAACATTTGTTTGGGTTCATCTTTTGTTCCTTACTATGTTTTGCTTACTGATTTTGGGTGTTTGTTTTAATCTCCTTTAATGCCGAAACAAAAACATTCAGAATCTCAGTTACCTGGCCAGAGATCAGGCCTTGCCACTTGGAGTGGGATCACCGAGTCCAGGACCCTAGACTGCCAGAGTGTATTCCCACATGAAAACTCCCATGAAGTCCTCCACCTATACACAAGGCCTCGCATTACCCAACTGCAGGCAGCATCCAGTGCAGGACTCCTCACTCAAACAACGAGCAAGACAAAAACACAAACCCAAACATCAGCAGACATAATTACAACAGAGAACCCAAAACATACCACCTCATGCAGCCCTGCCCATCCAAGAGGAAAAAACCCACCTCCTCCTAGCAGAATGCAAGTGCAAGTCACTCCCAACACAAAGCCTACACAAACGAATGGACCAACTTTATACACCGAAGGCAAAGGCCAAAAGAAACAAGTAATATGACCCTAAGTCTGGGCAAAGGAGACCTCAAGCACAGTAATTAGGAAAAAATGAAAAAACAGAGAAATGTTGTGAAAATGTAGAAACAAGGTAGAAATTCACAAGACCAAACAAAAGAAGAGGAAATAGGTAAACCACTTGAAAAAGAATTCAGAGTAATGATAGTAAAGATGTTCCAAAACCCTCAAAAGTAGAATGGAGAAAATGGAAGAATCAATCAACACACTTACCAAGGAACTAAAAGAAATGTAGAATGAACAAACAGAGGTGAGCAAGTACTGAAATTAAGAATTTCAGTATTCTTAATTACTGAAATTAAGAATACTCTAGAAGGAAACAATAGCAGAATAACTGAGGCAGAAGAAAAATAACTGAGATGGAACATAGAATGGTGGAAATAATTTCTGAAGAGTAGAATAATGGAAAAAGAATGAAAAAAATTGAGGATAGTCTCAGAGATCTCTGGGAAAATATTAAATGCACTAACATTCACATTATAGGCATTGTGGGAGAAGCAGAGGGGGGGAAAAAGAGGGTCTGAGAAAAATTGTTGAAGAGATTATAGTTGAAAACTTCCCCAACATGGGAAAGGAAATAGTCAATCAACTCCAGGAAGCGCAGATAGTCTCATACAGGATCAGCCTAGTAGAGAAACACACTGAGTCACATACCAACCAAGCTAACAAAGATGAAACACAAAGAGTATTAAAAGAAGCAAGGGAAAAGCAACAAGTAACATACAAGGGAAACCTCATATGATTAATGGCTGATCTTTCAGCAGAAACTCTGTAGGCCAGAAGGGAATGGTAGGATACATTTAAATACTGAAAGGAAAATATCTAAAAACAAGGTTACTATACCAGCAAGGATTTCATTCAAAATTGATGGAGAAATAAAATGATTTACAGATAAGCAAAGGTTAAGAGAATTTAGCACTACAAAGCCAGGTTTACAACAAATGTTAAAGGGACTGCCATAGAAAGAAAACACAAGAGAAAGAAAAGACCCACAATAACAAGCCTTAAACAATTAATAAAGTCAATAGGAACATATATATCAATAATTATTTTAAATTTAAATGGATTAAATGTTCCAACCAAAAGACACGGACTGGCTGAATGGATACATAAACAAGATCCATATATGTGTTGTCTACAAGAGATCCACTTCAGACGTAGGGAACACACACAGACTGAAAGTGAGAGGATAGAAAAAGATATTCCATACAGATGCAAATTAAAAAAATAATAATAATAAGCTGGAGTGGCATACCTCATATCAGATAAAATAGATCCTAAATTAAAGAATATTATAAGAGATAAAGGACAGTACCTAATAATCAAAGGATCAATCCAAGAAGAAGACATAACAATGGTAAAATTTATGCAACCAAAATAGGATCACCTCAATACATAAGGCAAATACCAACAGAGATAAAAGAGGAAATTGACATTAACACAAAAATAGTAAGGGATTTTTAACACCCCACTTACACCAATGAAAAGACCATCAAAGTGGAAAATTAATTAGGAAACACAAGCCTTAAATGAAAACATTAGACCAAATGGAACTAATTGATATTTTTAGGACATTCCATCCAAATGGAGAAGAATAAACTTTCATCTCAAGTGCACATGCAACATTCTCCAGGCTACACGACACATTATCAAGGCTCAGTAAATTTAAGAATACTGAAATGGCACCAAGAATCTTTTCTGAATACAATGCTATGGGACTAGATATAAATCACAGGGAAAAAAACTATTAAAAAAACACAAACACATGGAGATTAAACAGTGTTTCTAAATAACAAACAGGTTATTGAAGAAGTAAAAAGGGAAATCAAAAAGTTCCCCGAAAAAAAAATGACAATGAAAACATGATTACCCAAAAATTATGGGATGCAGCAAATTCAGTTCTAAGAGGAAAGTTCATAGTAATACAATCCTACTTTAAGAAACTAGAGAAACATTGAATAGACAACCTAACTTTACACCTAAAACAGCTGGGAAAATGAGAACAAAAAACCAAAAGTTAATAGAAGGAAAATATTCATAAAAATCAGAGCAGAAAGAAATGAGAAAGAAATGAAGGAAACAACAGTAAGGATTAATAAAATTAAAAGTTATTTCTTTCAGAAGATTAAAAAAAACTGACAAATCATTAGCCAGACTCAACAAGAAAAAAAGGGAGAATAATCAAACCAACCAAATTAAAATGAAAAAGGAGAGGTTACAACAGACAATGCAGAAATATGAAGGATCATAAGAGATTATTACAAGCAACTATATGCCAAAAAAGTTGACAACCTGGAGGAAATGGACAGATTCTTAGAAAAGTTCAACCTTCTAAGCCTGAATCATGAAGAAGTAGAAGCTATGAACTAGCCAATCACAAGCACTGAAATAAAAACTGTGATCAAAAATCTCCCAAAAAAGCAAAATCCCAGGGCCAGGTATCTTCACAGGTAATTCTATCAAGCATTTAGAGAAGAGTTAATGTCCATCCTTCTGAAACTCTTTCAGAAAATTGCAGATGAAGGAACACTTCCAAACTCCTTCTACAAGGCAACTATCACCTTGATACCAAAATCAGACAAAAATATAACCAAAAGAAAAAAGAGAGAGAGAGAGAGAGAATTACAGGCCAATATTTCTAATGAACATAGATACAAAAATCATCAACAAAATTCTAGCAAACAGAATTCAACAGCACATTAAAAAGATCATACACCATGATCATGTTGGGTTTATCCCATGGATGCAAGGAATCTTCAATATAAGCAAATCAATGTGATGACCATATTAACAAATTGAAAGACAAAAACCATATGATAATCTCAATAGACACAGAAAAAACTTTTGACAAAACTCAGCACACATTTATGATTTAAAAAACTCCTGAAAAAATGGGCACAGAAGAAACCTACTTCCACATAATAAAGGTCATATATAACAAATCCACACCAAACATTATTCTCAAAGGTGAAAAACTGAAAACATTCCCTCTAAGATCAGGAATAAGACAAGGGTGCCCACTCTCACCATTATTTTTTTTTTTCCCAGTGGGTTTTGTCATACATTGATATGAATCAGCCATGGATTTACATGTATTCCCAATCCCGATCCCCCCTCCCACTCCACCCGATTCCTCTGGGTCTTCCCAGTGCACCAGGCCCGAGCACTTGTCTCATGCATCCCACCTGGGCTGGTGATCTGTTTCACCCTGGATAAAATACATGCTGTTCTTTTGAAATATCCCACCCTCACATTCCCCCACAAAGTTCAAAAGTCTGTTCTGTATTTCTGTGTCTCTTTTTCTGTTTTGCATATAGGGTTATCGTTATCACCTTTCTAAATTCCATATATATGTGTTAGTATGCTGTAACGTTCTTTATCTTTCTGGCTTACTTCACTCTGTATAATGGGCTCCAGCTTCATCCATCTCATTAGGACTGGTTCAAATGAATTCTTTTTAATGGCTGAGTAATATTCCATGGTGTATATGTACCACAGCTTCCTTATCCATTCATCTGCTGATGGGCATCTAGGTTGCTTCCATGTCCTGGCTATTATAAACAGTGCTGCGATGAACATTGGGGTGCACGTGTCTCTTTCAGATCTGGTTTCCTCGGTGTGTATGCCCAGCAGTGGGATTGCTGGGTCATATGGCAGTTCTATTTCCAGTTTTTTAAGAAATCTCCACACTGTTTTCCATAGCGGCTGTACTAGTTTGCATTCCCACCAACAGTGTAAGAGGGCTCCCTTTTCTCCACACCCTCTCCAGCATTTATTGCTTGTAGACTTTTGGATAGCAGCCATCCTGACTGGCATGTAATGGTACCTCATTGTGGTTTTGATTTGCATTTCTCTGATAATGAGTGATGTTGAGCATCTTTTCATGTGTTTGTTAGCCATCTGTATGTCTTCTTTGGAGAAATGTCTGTTTAGTTCTTTGGCCCATTTTTTGATTGGGTCTTTTATTTTTCTGGAATTGAGCTGCAGGAGTTGCTTGTATATTTTTGAGATTAATCCTTTGTCTGTTTCTTCATTTGCTATTATTTTCTCCCAATCTGAGGGCTGTCTTTTCACCTTACTTATAGTTTCCTTTGTAGTGCAAAAGCTTTTAAGTTTCATTAGGTCCCATTTGTTTAGTTTTGCTTTTATTTCCAATATTCTGGGCCACTCTCACCATTATTATTCACCATGGTTTTAGAAGTTCCAGGTACAGCAATCAGAGATGAAAAAGAAAGAAAAAAAACGAAAAGAAGAAATAAAACTCTCAATGGTTGCAGGTGGCATGGTACTATACACAGACCCTAAAGGTACTATCACAAAATTACTACAGCAATCAGTGACTTTAATAAAGTTATAGGATACAAAACCAATACACAGAAATCACTTACATTCATATACACTAACAAAATAATAGCAAATGAAACAACTGACAAAGGATTAATTTACACAATATATGTGCAGCTCATACAACTTAATTCTAGTTTAAAAAAAAAAAAAACCCCGATCAAAAAGTGGGCAAAAGACCTAAACAGACATTTCTCCAAAGAAAACATGCAGACGGCTAATAAGCTCATGAAAAGATGCTCAACATCACTCATTATCAGAGAAATAAAAATCAAAGCTACAATAATATATCACCTCACAGCAGTCAAAATGGTCATCATCAAAATATCTACAAGCAATAAATGCTGGAGAGGGTGTGGAGAAAAGGGAACCCTCTTGCACTGTTGGTGGGAATGTAATTGATATAGCTACTATGGAAGCCAGTGTGTAAATTTCTTAGAAAACCAGGAATAAAACTACCATATGACCCGGAATCCCACTACTAGGCATATACCCTGAGGAAAACAAAATTGAAGAAGTCACATGTACCCCAATGTTCTTTGCAGCACTATTTCCAATAGCTAGGACATGGAAGCAACATAGATGTCCATTGACATACGAACTGATAACCTGTGGTACATATGTACAATAGAATATTATTCAGCCATAAAAAGGAATGCATTTCAGTCAGTTCTAATAAGGTGGGTGAATCTAGAGCTTTTTATACAGAGTGAAGCAAGTCAGAAAGAGAAAAACAAATACCATATATTAACACATATATGTGGAATCTACAAAGATGGTACTGAAGAAGCTATTTGCAAGGCATTAATGGAGATGCAGACAGAAAGAACAGACTTATCAATACAGGCATCGGACTGGAAAGAGAGGGTGAAGCAAATGGAGAAACGTATACACTACCATATGTAAAATAGGTAACTAATGGAAATTTGCTGTATGACTCAGGAAATTAAACCAGGTCTGTGTAACAAGCTTGAGAGATGAGATTGGATGGGAGGTAGGAGGGAGGTTCAAGAGAGAGGGGACATATGTATACCTATGGCTAATTCATGTTGATGTATGACAGAAAGTAATACAATATTGTAAAGCAATTATCCTTCAATTATAAATATATATTTTTAAAAAAGAACGTTGGTGTTCTGGGATAACAGAGGGATAAGGTGGGGAGGGAGGTAGAAGGGGAGGTTCAGGATGGTGGAACACATGTATACTTATGACTGATTCATGTTGATGTATGGCAAAAACCACAATATTAAAGTAAATAGTCTCCAATTAAAATTATTTTTTTTAGAAGAACACTATTACTCATGAAGGCTGTTATGGCAAAACAGATGGAAGTTTCAATTTGTCTCATTTGCTTTTCAGAATGAAAACTTTAAGATGGAAACTCCCACCATGGAAGTAATTTAAACTTTAATATTCTTGTTCCTTCACCTACCTACTTCTCCTGAAAGTTTGGAATACAGTTGGAAATGATGCTGTTTACTTTCACATAAGGAATAGATGACTAAAAGTGCGATATTAAGCTTCCTACTTTGCTCTTTCTTAATGAGTTTCATATTTTCTTACTTCTTTTTCCATCAACTGTGTCCAACTCTATGTGACTCTATGGACTGCACTATGCTGGGCTTCCTTGTCCTTCACTATCTCCTGGATTTTGCTCAAAGTCATGTCCATTGAGTTTGTGATGCTACCAAACCATCTCATCCTCCGCCACTGCCTTATCCTTTTGCCTTCAATATGTCTCAGCATCAGGTACTTTCCACATCTCTTCACATCTCAGTTCAGTTCGGTCACTCAGTCGTATCCAACTCTTTGTGACCCCAAGAATCACAGCATGCCAGGCCTCCCAGTCCATCACCAACTCCCGGAGTTTACTCAAACTCATGTCCATTGAGTCCGTGATTCCATCCTGCCATCTCATCCTCTGTCATCCCCTTCTACTCCTGCCCCCAATCCCTCCCAGCATCAGGGTCTTTTCCAATGAGTCAACTCTTCACATGAGGTGGACAAAGTATTGGAGTTTCAGCTTCAGCGTCAGTCTTTCCAATGAAAACCAAGGACTGATCTCCTTTAGGATGGACTTCTTGGATCTCTTTGAGGTCCAAGGGACTCTCAGGAGTCTTCTCCAACACCACAGTTCAAAAGCATCAATTTTTTGGTGCTCAGCTTTCTTCACAGTCCAACTCTCACATCCATACATGACCACTGGAAAAACGATAGCCTTGACTAGATGTACCTCTGTTGGCAAAGTAATGTCTCTGCTTTTTAATATGCTATCTAGGTTGGTCATAACTTTCCTTCCAAGGAGTAAGGGTCTTTTAATTTCATGGCTGCAATCACCATCTGCAGTTATTTTGCAGCCCCCAAAAATAAAGTCTGCCACTGTTTTCACTGTTTCCCCATCTATTTGCCATGAAGTGATGGGACCAGATGCCATGATCTTAGTTTTCTGAATGTTGAGCTTTAAGCCAACTTTTCCACTCTCCTCTTTCACTTTCATCAAGAAGCTTTTTAGTTCCTCTTCACTTTCTGCCATAAGGGTGGTGTCATCTGCATATCTGAAGTTATTGATATTTCTCCCAGCAATCTTGATTCCAGCTTGTGCTTCTTCCAGCCCAGCATTTCTCATGATGTACTCTGCATATAAGTTAAATAAGCAGGGTGACAATATACAGCCTTGGCCTACTTCTTTTCCTATTTGGAACCAGTCTGTTGTTCCATGTCCAGTTCTAACTGTTGCTTCCTGACCTGCATACAGGTTTCTCAAGAGGCAGGTGAGGTGGTTTGGTATTCCTATCTCTTTCAGAATTTTCTACAGTTTATTGTGATCCACACAGTCGAAGGCTTTGGCATAGTCAGTAAAGCAGAAATAAATATTTTTCTGGAACTCTCTTGCTTTTTCAATGATCCAACGGATGTTTGCAATTTGATCTCGGGTTCCTCTGCCTTTCTAAAACCAGTTTCAACATCTGGAAGTTCATGGTACACGTATTGCTGAAGCCTGGCTTGGAGAATTTTGAGCATTACTTTACTAGCATGTGAGATGAGTGCAATTGTGTGGTAGTTTGAGCATTCTTTGGCATTGCCTTTCTTTGGGATTGGATTGAAAACTGACCTTTCCCAGTCCTGTGGCCACTGTGGAGTTGTCCAAATTTGCTGGCATATTGAGTGCAGCACTTTCACAGCATCATCTTTCAGGATTTCAAATAGCTCAACTGGAATTCCATCACCTCCACTAGCTTTGTTCATAGTGATGCTTTTTAAGGCTCACTTGACTTCACATTCCAGGATGTCTGCCTCTAGGTGAGTGATCACACCATTGTGATTATCAGGGTCGTGAAGATCTTTTTTGTACAGTACTTCTGTGTGTTCTTACCACCTCTTCTTAATATCTTCTGCTTCTGTTAGGTCCATACAATTTCTGTCCTTTATCAAACCCATCTTTGCATGAAATGTTCCCTTTGTATCTCTAATTTTCTTGAAGAGCTCTCTAGTGTTTCCCATTCTGTTGTTCTCATCTATTTCTTCGCATTGATCGCTGAGGAAGGCTTTCTCATCTCTCCTTGCTATTCCTTGGAACTCTGCATTCAAATGGGAATATCTTTCCTTTTCTCCTTTGCTTTTTGCTTCTCTTCATTTCACAGCTATTTGTAAAGCCTCCTCAGACAGCCATTTTGCCTTTTTGTATTCCTTTTCCATGAGAATGGTCTTGATCCCTGTTTCCTGTACAGTGTCATGGACCTCTGTCCATAGTTCATCGGACAGTCTGTCTATCAGATCTAGTCCCTTAAATCTATTTCTCACTTCCACTGCATTGTCATAAGAGATTTGATTTAGGTCATACCTTAATTGTCTAGTGGTTTTCCCTACTTTCTTCAATTTAAGTCTTAATTTGTCAATAAGGAGTTCATGATCTGAGCCACAGTCAGCTCCTGGTCTTGTTATTACTCACTGTATAGAGCTTCTCCATCTTTGTCTGCAAAGAATATAATCAATCTGATTTCGGTGTTGACCAACTGGTGATGTCCATATGTAGAGTCTTCTCTTGTGTTGTTGGAAGAGGGTGTTTGCTATGACCAATGCGTTCTCTTGGCAAAACTCTATTAGCCTTTGCCCTGCTTCCTTCCATACTCCAAGGCCAAATTTCCCTGTTACTCCAGGTGTTTCTTGACTTCCTACCTTTGCATTCCAGTCACCTATAATTAAAAGGACATCTTTTTTGGGTGTTAGTTCTAAAAGGTCTTGTAGGTCTTCATAGAACCGTCCAACTTCAACTTCTTCAGCATTACTGGTTGGGGCGTAGGCTGGATTACCGTGATATTGAATGGTTTGCCTTGGAAATGAACAGAGATCATTCTGTCGTTTTTGAGATTGCATCCAAGTACTGCATTTCGGGCTCTTTTGTTGACTATGATGGCTACTCCATTTCTTCTAAGGGATCCCTGCCCACAGTAGTAGATATAATGGTCATCTGAGTTAAATTCACCCATTCCAGTCCATTTTAGTTTGCTGATTCCTAGAATGTTGACATTCACTCTTGCCATCTCCTGTTTGACCACTACCAATTTGCCTTGATTCATGGACCTAACATTCCAGGTTCCTATGCAATATTGCTCTTTACAGCATTGGACCTTGCTTCTATCACCAGTCACATCCACAACTGGGTATTGTTTTTGCTTTGGCTCCATCCCTTCATTCTTTCTGGAGTTATTTTTCCACTCATCTCCAGTAGCATATTGGGCACCTACCGACCTGGGGAGTTCCTCTTTCAGTATCCTATCAATTTGCCTTCTCATACTGTTCATGGGGTTCTCAAGGCAAGAATACTGAAGTGGTTTGCCATTCCCTTCTCCAGTGGACCACATTCTGTCAGACCTCTCCACCATGACCCGGTCGTCCTGGGCGGCACCACATGGCATGGCTTAGTTTCATTGAGTTAGACAAGACCGTGGTCCATGTGATCAGATTGGCTAGTTTTCTGTGATTATGGTTTTCGTGTGTCTGCCCTCTGATGCCCTCCTGCAACACCTACAGTCTTACTTGGGTTTCTCTTACCTTGGATGTGGGCTATCTCTTCATGGCTGCTCCAGCAAAGCACAGCCGCTGCTCCTTACCTTGGACAAGGGGTATCTCCTCGCCACCGCCCCTCCTGAAAGTGGAGTAGCTCCTTTTGGCCCTCCTCGCACCCGCCGCTCCTTAGAGGTGGAGTTGCTCCTCTCGGCTGCCGCCCCTGACCTCAGGCCTGTGGTAGCTCATCTCGGCTGCCACCCCTGACCTCGGACATAGGGTAGCTCCTCTCGGCCGCTGCCCCTGATCTGACGTGGGTAGCTCCTCTGGGCCGCTCCTGTGCTGTCGCAGCCTGGCGCTCTCGGTCGCCACCCCTGACCTTGGGTGAGGGGTAGCTCCTCATGGCCACCCTTCTGCACGGTCTGTTGCAGCCAGCACGCTTCTGCGCGGTCCATCGCAGCTGGCGCACTTTTGCGTGGTCCGTCACAGCCGGCACGCTTCTACAGTTTACTAAGGCAGAGAAACTGAGCATTGCTCTTTCTACATAAAACCTTCTTAATCAAAATTAAAATTTTTAAAATATTTTAAAAATTGATCATATATGAATTAAATTAATAGGCTCATCTGGAATATGATCTGTGGGAAAGATCCATAAGCATATATTCTCCACATTACATTATTAAACAGTGTAAGGAAGAACTTGAGCCATTGTAAAATCCAAAGAAATATCACAAGGATATCCATGTACAATTTTATTTCTTTCTGTTTAGAGACAGTAAAAGAAAAAGGAAGGCTTTTATACTTCTGGTGTATTAATTCTACTTTTCTATGTGTCCCAGAGGTTGTTATTATTGTTGTTATTCTGTATTTATCAAAAAAAGAACTATGAAATGCTTCCTCAGAAAGGTAATAGCAATCTGTATTGCAAGTATCTGTGATAGTTAACAATTGATACTTTAGAGTAATAATTCCTCACACTCTTTGAAGAAACTTTAAAGGTCTTTGTTAAGACACAATGAGTTAATCTTCTAACCAGAATTTTTCTTACAGAGATATATACAGTAAGACAAAAGATATATTGCTTTTATTTCCACATAAGAACTCAACTGGGGAGTTTCCTGGCAGTACAGTGGTTAAGACTCTTCATTTTCAAGGCAGGGGGTGAGGGTTCATTCCCTGTCTGAGGAACTAAGATCCTACATGCCCTGCAGTGTGGCAAAACTGTTTTCAAAACAAAAGATATGATTTTAAACCTTGTGTAACTTGGTTTTGTGTCAAGTACTAATTTCATAAAAGAAGCAATTTAACTACATATGAACTAAACACATTGCTATTTTTGTCTATGTATGACTTTAGCCATGTACTATATTTAGACATGAAAAGCAAGTTCTCACCAATTTAATAAACTTTTATGTGAATGGCTTCCCTGGTAGCTCAGCTGGTAAAAAATCTGCCTGCAATGCTGGAGACCCTGGTTCAATTCCTGGGTCAGGAAGTTCCCCTGGAGGAAGGATAAGCTACCTATTCTAGTATTCTTGGGTTTCCCTGGTGGTTCAGACAGTAAAGAATCTGCCTGCAATGCGGGAGACCTAACTTCAATCCCTGGGTTGGGGAGATCCCCTGGAGGAGGGCATGGTAAGCCACTCCAGTATTCTTGCCAAGAGAATCCCCATGGACAGAGAAGCCTGGCGGGCTACTGTCCATAGGGTCACAAAGAGTCGGACACGACTGAATGACTAAGCACAGCACATGAATGCCTACTCTTATTATTTGAGGAACTGGGCTAATAATTAGGGGATCCAGAAATGAAGGAAACGTCTCTTCCTTTCATGAAGAACACAGATTCCTTGTTAGGGAGATGGATGATCGTGACTCTGAGTATTTAGCTTAGGTGACTGAGTGATATCATTAGCTAGGAGAAGAAAGACGAGAGGGAGAACTAGTTTGAAGGACCATAAACTGGATTTGGAAAAGTCAGAGAAACCAGAGGTCAAATTGCCAACATACGCTGGACCACAGAGAAAGCAAAGGAATTCCAGAAAAATATCTACTTCTGCTTCATTGATTATGCTATAGCCTTTGACTGTGTGTATCACAACAAACTGTGGGATATTCTAAATGAAATGGGAATAGCAGACCACATTACCTGCCTCCTGAGAAACCTGTATACAGGACAAGAAGCAACAGTTAGCACTGAACATGGAACAATGGACTGATTCAAAATTGGGAAAGGAGTACATCAAAGCTGTATATTGTCACCCTGCTTATTTAACTTGCATACAGAGTACATCATGTGAAATGCCAGGCTGGATGAAGCACAAGCTGGAATCAAGATTGCCAGGAGAAATATCAACAACCTCAGATGTGCAGATGAAATCACTTTAATGGCAGAAAGTGAAGAGGACCTAAAAAGCCTCTTGATGAAGGTGAAAGAGAATGAAAAAGCTGGCTTAAAACTCAACATTTAAAAAACTAAGATTATGGCATCCGGTCCTATCACTTCACGGCAAATAGATGGGGGAAATGTGGAAACAGGGTCAGATTTCATTTTCTTGGGCTCCAAAATCACTGCAGGTGATGACTGCAGTCACGAAATTAAAAGACACATGCTCCTTGCAAGAATAGCTATGATAAACCTAGACAGTGTATTAAAAACAGAGACACCATTTTGCTGACAAAAGTCTTATAGTCAAAGCTATGGTTTTTCCAATAGTCAAGTATGGATGTGAGATTTGGACTATAAAGAAGGCTAAGCGCCAAAATATTGATGCTTTCCAACTGCAGTGCTGGAGAAGATTCTTGAGAGTCCCATGGGCAGCAAGGAGATGAAACTAATCAATCCTAAAGGAAACCAACCCTGAATAGTCATTGGAAAGACTGATGCCTTTCCAGTATTTTGGCCACCTGATGTGAAAAGCTGACTCACTAGAAAAGACTCTGATGCTGGGAAAGATGGAAGGCAAGAGGAGAAGGGAGTGACAGAGGATGAGATGGTTGGATGGCATCACTGACTCAATGGACATGAGTTTGAGCAAACTCCAGGAGATAGGACAGGGAAGCCTGGAGTACTGTAGTTCATGGGGTCGTAAAGAGTTGGACACAACTTAGGGACTGAACAACAACAGTTTGAAGGAAAGAGATGAGTTTGGTTTTGAACAGGTAGTAATTGACATGCTTATATTGTATCTACATGGAGAAGTCTAATATATAGATGAATGGCATGGGGCTCAAGAAAAAATTCAGGACTTAATATATTAATAAAGGACATAGTTGAAGACAAAGGAGTAAATATGGTCATCTATGGGAAACATATAAGTATGCAAGAAAGGAATCTGACAGGTGAAATGAGAAATACTCTTAAGGGGCAAGCAGAATAATAGAAGACAGACATAGAGTGACATTATCAAACAAGTATCACTGATTGAACCTAAGTAATTTTTTTTCCCTCCTGAAACCCTGTTAATACAATAGCATGAATATTTTTGAGTCATGAACCAACAAATATCAATACAAAGAGAACAAGAGAGGAGACAACAACACAATTCAGAAGCCAAAAAGCAGGCAGTTGAGTGGTAACTGATTTAGTCCCCAGAGGTGCTGAAGTTATTGCTTCTGGAAAAGAACTAATTTTTATAACTCATTTGTAACAAGCCTAAGAGAACTCTAAGGTTCAACATCTGAATACATGCAAGTTGAGGAATAAATCAAAATTAATAATTAGATTCATCAAATAGTAAATATACCTTCAAAATGTTTGGTTATGAAAGGAATGAGGTAGATGTAGCTTGAGGAGTAAGGAGGAGAAATAAAAGTTTTGGTGCTTGTATAAAACAGTTAAGACTAGAACATATTTGCAAGCTATGAGTAAAGATAAAATTTAAAATGAGGTTCAGTGATACAGGAGAGGGGAACAAAAAGGATCAACGCCTATAGGGACATTGGGTATGGAAGTAGGAAAGAATTGTCACCTGAGGGCATTTTTTAGCAAAATAGAAATGCAGATCATTTGCTCAAAGTGAGGAGGCCAAAACTGTGGCACTGAAAGGGGAACAAGGATGGTTTGGAATGACTGCAGTGGGAAATGGAAAAGGAGCCAGCTATGGATGAGAAAAGGATTAAGGATGAGAGTTGAGAGGTTGGAAAGCACACATTTGTAGTGGAGCCAATGAACATGGATTGCAGCTTTCCCTAGATAGATATTCAAAAGCCTGTGAACAAAAACAGGCAAAGCAGACCAGTGATCTCAGCCAGACCTGGGGAGGGATTGTCAAGGCTATGAGAGGAAAGGTGAAGGAGTCCATGGAAAATGCTTGTGAGTGTTGCTGAAATGAGGTCCAGATTAAGGACAAATAGAGATGACAGAATGTCAGCCAAAGGAATTATGTAAGAAAGAAGGGAATGGAGATCACAATTATCAAAAATTTGTTTGATCACAAGGCCACTCCACAGAGTTTTACATACAAGTTCAGGTGATCAAACATTTGAACTGCTTTTAGTTGGAGAGCTGTCAATTGTCCAGCAAGTGTAGTGTTAATGCGATTAGAGAGACTCCTTCCCACCACAAATTATTTTACTGTGATTTTTATTCCAGTTTTCCCATTGTTTTTAAGGTATCTCTTAAATAATATTATCTAATTCATCCTGAATGGGGGAGGTGAACTGAGGCACAATGAGAGGAAGTAATCTTGAATGATCTCTGTTTGTATACAGCTCTAGGTCTGGCTCTGCCCCAGAAACACTTTGATGTAGGAAAAACAATGAATTTTTAGAATCTCTCAATCTTCTGAAAATCCCAAAGTACAGCCTGCCCAGAAGAGAATTCCTGGCTAATCCCCTTTTCAGTCCTCTAGAGGGCACGTGTTTACACCATCTATTTGGAGGCACATCTCCTTGCCCATAGAGCAGTCCACCATTGTTAAAACACACACACACACACACACACACACACACACACACACACACACACACATTACTCCACACTCTGATTTTATAGCAGTAGGGAAGTAAGGTGTGAAGTGGGAGGATTCTTTCAGAGAATGTAGAGGACTTAAGGTCTATCAATTCACAGTTCATAAAAGCCTCTTCAGCCTTCTTGATCATAGTTTCAAGATAAATTTTTATTTCTACCTTCAGAGCTATGGTGGATTCAGAATTATTTGCCTCAGTAATAATTGCCTCTGAATAGGAGTAACTTTAGCCTTCCTTCGATCATGCAAAAACACCCAATACTCTTATTTCATCATTATTAACTGATTTATTTAAGATAAATATTTTTGAGGGAAAACATTTTCAATTATTTTAAGACTATCAACTGTGGTGTATGGCAGCACAACCTTTAGAAGTGCCCCTGCAAATGTAATGGTCATAAAAGCTTATGCCCACAGAAATTAGGACATATTAACAATCCATCATTTTGATATCCCACTGTTGGAAAATGGGAACTTATCCAACACAGTCCTTCTGTGTTATTATGCTCAAAGACGCAAAAGTTCTAAAAGTGTTTGTATGGCTATTCAATTCAACTGAAGCTCTGTAATTAGTTCTATTTACTGCAAATCAGTCACTATTTATCCAACTGGGAAATAAAATCCAATGAGAGAGGCTTGAAAAGAAAATATCAATTGTCCATAGAACAAATGTTCAAGATCTGTGTAAAATAGTTGCTAAAAAAAACATATAGGTTAAAATGCCATTTTTTACTGTAACTCTTCTTCATCCTTTTTATTATGAACAGTCAATTTTGGTATCAATATATCGGTTTTGTTTACAGAAAAAGCTTTCTGAGAAAAATTTGTAAGAACAATGCAGCTCTCATAGAATACATAGGTCTGCAGGATACTTTTAACAGTTTGTAATTATAGGAGCAGAAAAGGTCTATAGGTCTGCACAATGTTGGAATATTTGCAGTTTTACAAGTTTAAACAAAATAAAAATAACTTGCTGCTACTGCTGCTAAGTCATGTCAGTTGTGACCGACTCTGTGTGACCCCATAGATGGCAAGCCACTAGGCTCCGCCATCCCTGGGATTCTCCGGGCAAGAACACTGGAGTGGGTTGCCATTTCCTTCTCCAATGCATGAAAGCGAAAAGTGAAAGTGAAGTCACTCAGTCGTGTCCGACTCTTCGCGACCCCATGGACTGCAGCCCACCAGGCTCCTCCATCCATAGAATTTTCCAGGCAAGAGTACTGGAGTGGGTTGTCATTGCCTTCTCCGACAAATAACTTAGTCCTATATAAAATGTTAAAGGTGTTTATTTGGCTTAAATTGGACCTAAATTATACTTGATGATAAAGCCCTTTGGAGACCTAATTGAATACTCCTTCAGAAGATAAATCTAGATGGTATATATACATTTGCAAAATGTATGTATGACTATATATAAAAAATTTCAAATTCTGGTTCAAGATGGTGGAGTAGAAGGATATGTGCTCATCTCCTGTAAGAGCACCAAAATCACAACTAGCTGCTTAACAACCATCAACAGAATGACACTGGAATCTACCAAAAAAAGATACCCCACATCCAAAGACAAAGAAGAAGCTGCAGTGAGAAGGTAGAAAGGGCACAATCACGACAAAATCAAATCCCATACCCACTGGGTGGGTAACCCCCAAACTGGAGAACAGTAATACCAAAGAAATTCTCCCACTATTTTGAAGATTTGGAACCCCACATCAGGCTTCCCAGCCTGGGAATGCTACAAAGTGACTGGGAATCCCCAGGGAATCTGACTCTGAAGGCCAGAAAATTTGATTATAAGACTTCCACAGCACTGGGGGAAACAGAGACTCCAGTCTTGGAGGGCACAAACAAAACACTGATCCCACCAAAACTAAGAGGAAAGGAGCAGTGACTCCACAGGAAACTGAACCAAAACTACCTTTCCAGTGTTGGGGGGGGTGGTCTCCTGTGGAGGCATAGGTCAGCAGGGCCTCACCACTGGGACAAGGGGACCAGCAGCAGTTGCCTGGGAAGGTACACTGTGGTGTAAACCCTCTTGGAGTTTGCCATTAACCCAACCATAGAGCCAGTACATTCAAGGCCTGGGTGGCCCCAGGCCAAAAGACTACCAGGGAGGGAGTTCAACCCAACCATCAGCAGATAATAGGATCAAAGCTCTACTGAGCAAGGCCTGTTTCACACTGTTCATGGGGTCCTCAAGACAAGAATACTTAAGTGGTTTGCCATTCTCTTCTCCAGTGGACCACTGTGAAATCTCAAAAAAGAGAATGATCTCTATTCCTTTCCAAAGCAAACCATTTAATATCACAGTAATCCAAGTCTATGCCCCAACCACTAATGCTGAAGAAGCTGAAGTTGAACAGTTCTATGAAGACCTAAAAGATCTTCTAGAACTAACACCAAAAAAGATATCCTTTTCATCATAGGGGACTGGAATGTAAAAGTAGGAAGTCAAGAGATCCCTGGAGTAATAGGCAATTTTGGACTTAGAGTACAAAATGAAACATGGCAAAGGTTAACAGTGTTTTGCCAAGAGAATGCACTGGTCATAACACACACCCTCTTCCAACAATACAAGAGATGATTCTACACATAGATATCACCAGATGGTCAATACCAAAATCAGATTGATTATATTCTTTGCAGCCGAAGATGGAGAAGCTCTATATAGCTAGCAAAAACAAGACTGGGCTGACTGGCTCAGATCATGAACCCCTTATTGACAAATTCAGACATAAATTGAAGAAAGTAGGGAAAACCACTAGACCATTCAGGTATGGCCTAAATCTGATAGACAGAGTGCCTAAAGAACTATGGACAGAGGTTCGTGACATTGTACAGGAGACAGGGATCAAGACCATCCCCAAGAAAAAGAAATGCAGAAAAGTAAAACGGCTGTCTGAGGGGGCCTTACAAATAGCTGTGAAAAGAAGTGAAAGCAAAGCAGAAAAGGAAAGATATACCCATGGTATGATCATTCACCTAGAGCCAGACAGCCTGGAATGTGAAGTCAAGTAGGCCTTAGGAAGCATCACTATGAACAGAGCTAATGGAGGTGATGGAATTCCAGTTGAGCTCTTTCAAATCCTAAAAGATGATGCTGTGAAAGTGCTGCACTCAATATGCCAGCAAATTTGGAAAACTCAGCAAGTGGCCACAAGACTGGAAAAGGTCAGTTTTCATTCCAATCCCTAAGAAAGGCAATGCCAAAGAATGCTCAAACTACTGCACAATTGCACTTATCTCACAACCTAGTAAAGTCATGCTCAAAATTCTCCAAGCCAGGCTTCAACAGTACATGAACCATGAATTTCCAGATGTTCAAGCTGGATTTAGAAAAGGCAGAGAAACCAGAGATCAAATTGCCAACATCCATTTTATCATAAAAAAAAAGTGAGAGAGTTCCAGAAAATACCTACTTATGCTTTACTGTTTATGCCAAAGACTTTGACTGTGTGGATCAAGACAAACTGCAGAAAATTCTTAGAGATGGGAATACCAGACCACCTGACCTGCCTCGTAAAAAATTTGTATGCAGGTCAGGAAGCAACAGTTAGAACTGGACATGGACCAACAGACTGTTTCCAAATAGGGAAAGGAATATGTCAAGGCTATATATTGTCACCCTACTTATTTAACTTATATTCAGAGTACATCATGAGAAACCCTGGGCTGGATGAAACACAAGCTGGAATCAACATTGCAGGGAGAAATATCAACAACCTCAGATACACACATGACACCACCCTTATGGCAGAAAACGAAGAGGAACTGAAGAACCTCTTGATGAAGGTGAAAGAAGAGAGTGAAAATAAAAACTGGCTTAAAACTCAACATTCAATAATCTAAGATCATACCCTCCAGTCCCATCATTTCATGGCAAATAGATGGGGAAACAATGGAAAGAGTGACTGACTTTATTTTCTTGGGCTTCAAAATCACTGCAGATGTTATCTGCAGACATGAAATTAAAAGACCCTTGCTCCTTGGCAGAAAAGCTATGACCAACCTAGACAGCACATTAAAAAGCAGAGACATTACTTTGCCTACAAAGGTCTCTCTAGTCAAACCTTTATTTTTTTTAGTAGTCATGTATGGATCTGAGAATTGGACCATAAAGAAAGCTGAGTGCTGAAGAATTGGTGCTTTTGAACTATGGTGTTGGAGAAGACTCTTGAGAGTCCCTTGGACTGCAATGAGATCTAACCAGTCCATCCTAAAGGAAATCAGTCCTGAATATTCATTGGAAGAACTGATGGTGAAGCTAAAACTCCAGTACATTGGCCACCTGATGTGAAGAACTGACCCATTGGAAAAGACCCTGATTCCAGGAAAGACTGAAGGCAGGAGAAGGAGGGGATGACAGAAGATGAGATGACTGGATGGCATAACCAACTCGATGGACATGAGTTTGAGTAAGCTCTGGGAGTTGATGATGGACAGGGAAGCCCGGCATGTTGCAGTCCGTGGGGTCGCAAAGAGTTCGACATGACTGAACGAATGAACTGAACATAACTGAGCAAAGACCTGCCCACCAGAGCCAGACCCAGGTTTTCCACCATCAGTCCCTCCAATCAGAAGCTTACCCAAGCCTCTTAGCCTCCTCCAACAGAGGTCAGACTGAAGAAGCAAGAAGAAATACATTCCCACATTATAAACAAAACCATATTACAGAAAGTTAATCAGCATGAAAGAGCAGAAAGCTACATTCCAGATGAAGGGACAAGATAAAATCCCAGAAAAATAACTAAATGAAGTGGAGATAGGTAACCTTCCTGGAAAAGAATTCAGAATAATGATAGTTAAGATGATCCAGGATCTTGGGGAAAGAATGGAGGCAAAGATCGATAAGATGCAAAAAATATTTACCAAAGACCTATAAGAACTAAAGAACAAACAGACAGAGATGAATGATACACTAGAAGGAATCCATAGCATCATAGCTGAAGCAGAAGCACAGATAAATGACCTCTAGGATAGAATGATGAAAATCACTGCCACAGAACAGAATATAGAAAAATGAATGAAAAGAAATGAAGGGAACCCAAAAGACCTTTGGGACAATATTAAATGCAGGAACATTCTCATTATACGGGTCCCAAAAGGAAGAGAGAGAGAGAGAAAGAACTTGAAAAAATATTTGAAGAGATAATAGCTGAAAACTTCCCTAACATGGGAAAGGAAATAACCAAGTCCAGGAAGCACAGAGAGTCCCAGGCAGGATAAACCCAAGGAGGAGCACACCAACACACACAGTAATAAAACTGATAAAGATTAAACACAGAGATAAAATATTAAAAGCAACAAGGGAAAAATGGCAAATAACATACAAGGGAACTCCCATCAGGCTATCAGCTGATTTCTCAACAGAAACTCAACAAGCCAGAATGGAACGGCATGACATTTTTAAAGTGAAAAAAGGGAATAACCTATAACTAAGAATACTCTACCCAGCAAGACTCTCCTTCAGATTTGACGGAGAAATCAAAAGGTTTCCAGACAAACAAAAGTTAAGAGAATTCAACACCACCAAACCAGCTTTAAATAACTGCTAAAGGAACTTCTCTAGGCAGAAAATAAGAGAAGGAAAAACCTACCTACAGAAAATAAACCTAAAACAATTAAGAAAATGGTAATAGGATCATACTTACTGATAATCATCTTAAATGTAAATGGATTAAATGCACCAGCCAAAAGACACTGCCTGGCTGAGCAAATGAAAACATATGTATTCACTTCCACTTACCACATCACTCTGCTTTACCTCCCAAGTTGTGTATAGTTATTTTATATTGTTAGGTTAATCATGTTGCCATTATGGCTTGCAATTGAAATTATCTTTTTATTTTTGGTCTGGCTATTGATTGTGAAAACAGATAAATATCTTTTACTATTGTGATTATGTAACTATTACTCAATACCATTGTATCGTGATTGCTCAACATAAAAATTATAGCATTCCATACCACCAAAAATACCATTTAATAGAAAAATCTATAATCACTTTTTAAAATCCAGACACAGCCTAAGATGGTGGAGGAATAAGATGGGGAAACCACTTTCTCCCCACAAATTCATCAAAAGATCTTTTGAACGATGAGCAGATACCACAAAACAACCTCTGGACGCTGGCGAAGGACATCAGGCACTCAGAAAGGCACCCCATTGTCTTTGAAAGGAGGTGGGACGGAGGAGCCTGGTAGGCTGCAGCCCATGGGGTCACTAAGAGTCGGACACGACTGAACGACTTCACTTTCATTTTTCACTTTCATGCATTGGAGAAAGAAATGGCAACCCACTCCAGTGTTCTTGCCTGGAGAATCCCAGGGACAGGGGAGCCTGGTGGGCTGCTGTCTATCGGGTCACACAGAGTCAGACATGACTGAAGTGACTTAGCAGCAACAGCAGCAGGACAAAATATAAAAAGAGAGACAAAAGACAGGGATGGAGACCCATCCCCGGGAGGGAGTTGTAAAAGAGGAGAAGTTTCCAAACACCAGAAAACCCTGTCACTGGTGGGTCTGTGGGGAGTTTTGGAATCTCAGAGAGCAACAAAACCGGGAGGAAAAAATCAATAAATAAAACCCACAGATTATGTGCCTGACTGCAACTCCCAGTGGAGAAGTAGCCCAAATGCTCACATCCACCACCAGCAAGCTAGGGCTGAACAACGAGGTGCGGGCTTCATTGCTTAGAGTAAGGAACCGGCCTGAATACCCTGAGGGCAATCTGAGGGAGCTAACCTGAGATAGCAACCCAAACTGTGGAATAGCCAGAGAGAGGGGAAAAAAAAGAGAGAGAGAAAACTTTCCCATGAAAAGCGCTAACACTGCTGGGCTGCTCACAAAACAAAGGACTGAACTAATACCAGAGGAGAGCTAGCCGGCAGCAGACCGGCCCATTCCACACCAGAGGCAGGGAGGCAAGCAGGCGATAGCCAGAGCCAGAAGGAAAGGGGGAAACTTGGCCCCAGAGATGGCATCCCCCACCAAACTGAAGCAGGCTCCCAGTTGCTAACCAAGTCTTCCTGGGATCCTGGATGGTTGACATCTGCCAGGAGGGTTGCAGCCAGAGATCAGCTCCCCAGAGGAGACACACAGCAGACTTGAGACAGTACTCCCACAGTACATCCAGGAAACTGAGTGGCCAAAACCGGGGCGGTGATAAGACGCACCCCCCATCTGGGGAGAGTGCACTCGCTGAGGACCTGGTCGCCTGAGTTGCTCGGACCAGGGAAGGGCACAAAACGCAGGCCCAACCAAGTCTGTGCCTTTGTAGAGTACCTGAGAACCTGAACCTGGGCAGCTTAGACCTGGGAAGTGCATGGAACCCAGGACCTGCTTTAGACAGTTCCCCTGAAGAGCAACCTGGAGCCTGAACAGTGTAGACTGGGAAATCACACATGTCGTGAGCGGGGGCAAGCCCAGTGTGGCCCAGACACTGTGAGCACTCCCCACACATGCCAGTGATATTTGTTTGAGTGTTCCTCCCTCTCCGCAGCACAACTGACCAAGTGAGCCTAAATAAATTACCACCTTCGCCCCATTGTGTCAGGGCGGAAGGTAGATACTGAAGAGACTTACAAACCGCGGAAGCCAAAATAAACAAAGAAGAGGGAACTGCTTTAGAAAAGACAGGTGCAGCAGATTAAAACCCTGTAGTTAGCATTGACTACTTTGGAAAGGACCTATACACCTTGAGAAGAAGTATAAGCTGGAACAAGGAACTATCTGAAACTGAACTGATACCACACTGCCCACAACAGCTCCAGAGAAATTCCTAGATATATTTTACTATTATCATTTCTTAATTTTTTTTAATTTTAAGTTCTTTATTGCTCCTTTAATTTTCACTTTTAAACCCTATTACCTTGGGGGGGAAAAGACCCTATTTTTAAAGTAAATTTCATATTTTTTTATAATGTTTGTGATTTTGTTTTGTTTTAATATTGTATTTTTGTAAGTCTAAACTATACTCTAGAATTTTAATATTTGCCTTTTGATATTTGTTATCAATTTTGTACCTTTATGAATCTTTAGTACTCATTTTTTACTTAGGAGTGTGATTACTGGCTTGATTGCTCTCCCCACTTTTGACTCTCCTTTTTCTCCCCCAGGTCACCTCTATCTCCTCTGTCCCCCTTCTCTTTTCTACTTAACCCTGTGAATTTCTTTGGGTGTTCCAGGCTGTGGAGAACACTTAGGGAACTGATCACTGGCTAGATTGGTCTCTCTCCTTTTGACTTCCCCTCTTCTCCTCCTGGTAACCTCTATCTCCATCCTCCCTCTTCTCTGTGGAACTCTGTGAACCTCTCTGAGTGTTCCAGACCATGGAGACCAAATAGGGAATGGATTGCTGGCTAGACTGCTCTCTCCCCTTTTGATTCCCCCAGCTATGGTTTTTCCAGTAGTCATGTACGGATGTGAGAGTTGGATGATGAAGAAAGCTGAGTGCAGAAGAATTGATGCTTTTGAACTGTGGTGTTGGAGAAGACTTTTGAGAGTCCCTTGGACTGCAAGAAGATCCAACCAGTCCAACCTAAAGGAGATCAATACTGGGTGTTCATTGGAAGGAGTGACATTGAAGCTGAAACCAATAATTTGGCCACCTCATGCGAAGAGTTGACTCGTTGGAAAAGACCCCGATTGCTTGGAAGGATTGGGGGCAGGAGGAGAAGGGGATGACAGAGGATGAGATGGCTGGATGGCATCACTGACTCAATGTACATGGGTTTGGGTAGACTCCAGGAGTTGGTGATGGACAGAGAGGCATGGCGTGTTGTGATTCATGGGGTCATAAAGAGTCGGACACAACTGAGTGACTAAACTGAACTGAACTGAACTGAATTTCTCCTCCTGGTCACCTCTATCTCCCTCCTGCCTCTTCTCTTCTCCATGTAACTCTGTGAACCTCTCTGGGTGTGAAGAATCCTTTCACCATTAACTTAGATGTTTTATCATCGGTGCTGTATGGATGGGGAAGTCATGAGGCTACTGTAAGTATAAGACTGAAAGCCAAAGGCAGGAGGCTTAAATCCAAAACTTGAGAACACCAGAAAATTCCTGAGTCCAGGGAACATTACTCAACAAGAGCTCATCCAAAAGCCTCCATACCTACACTGACATCAAGCTCCACCCAAGAGCCAACAAGTTTCAGAGTAAGACATACCAAGCTAATTCTCCAACAACACAGGAAAATGACCCTGAGCACAAAAATACAGGTGGCGAAAAGTCACACCAAACCCCTAGACACCTCAGAACTCACTACTGGAGAGTTCATTGCACTCCAGAGAGAAGAGATCCAGCTCCACCCACCAGAACACCGACACAAGCTTCCCTAACCAGGAAACCTTGACAAGCCACTCGTCCAACCCCACACACAGGGAGGAACCTCCACAATAATGAGGAACCACAAACCTTCAGCATACAGAAAGGCCACCTCAAACACAGCAACCTAAACAAGATGAAAAGGCAGAGAAATATTCAGCAGGTAAAGGAACATTATAAAAGCCCACCAAACCACACCAAAGAGGAGGAGACAGGGAGTCTACCTGAAAAAGAATTCAGAATAATGATAAGAAAAATGATCCAAAATCTTGAAAACAAAATGGAGTTACAGATAAGTAGTCTGGAGACAAGGGTTGAGAAGATGCAAGGAAAGTTTAACCTAGAAGAAATAAAAAAGATTCAATCGATAATGAATAATGCAATAAATGAGATCAAAAGCATGCTGGAGGGACCAAGAGTAGAATAACTGAGGCAGAAGATAGGATAAGTGAGGTGGAAGATACAATGGTGGAAATAAATGAAGCAGAGAGGAAAAAAGAATTAAAAGAAATGAGAACAACCTCAGAGACCTCTGGGACAATGTTAAACACCCCAACATTTGAATCATAGGAGTCTCAGAAGAAGAAGACAAAAAGAAAGGCCATGAGAAAATATTTGAAGAGATAACAGTTGAAAAATTCCCTAAAATGGGGAAGGAAATAGCCACCTAAGTGTAAGAAACCCAGAGAGTCCCAAACAGGATAAACCCAAGGTGAAACACCCAAAGACACATATTAATCAAATTAACAAAAATCAAACACAGAGAACAAATATTAAAAGCAGCAAGGGAAAAACAACAAATAACACACAAGGGGATTCCCTTAAGGATAACAGCTGATCTTTCAATAGAAACTCTTCAAGCCAAAGGGAATGGCAGGACATTCTTAAAGTGATGGAAGAGAAAAACCTACAAACCGGATTACTGTAACCAGCAAGAATCTCATTCAAATATGAAGGAGAAATCAAAAGCTTTACAGACAAGCGAAAGCTGAGAGAATTCAGCACCACCAAACCAGCTCTTCAACAAATGCTAAAGGATCTTCTCTAGACATGAAACACAGAAAAGGTGTATAAAATCAAACCCAAAACAACAAAGGAAATGGCAATGGGATCATGCTTATCAATAATTACCTTAAATATAAATGGGTTGAATGTCCCAACCAAAAGACTAAGACTGGCTGAATGGATACAAAAACAAGACCCCTATATAATTCTGCTACAAGAGACCCACCTCAAACCTAGGGATACAAAGAGACTGAAAGTGAAGGGCTGGGAAAAGATATTTAATACAAAGAAAGAAAGTGAAAGTGAAGTTGCTCAGTCATGTCTGACTCTTTGAGACCCCATGGACTGTATCCTACCAGGCTCCTCAGTCCATGGAATTTTCCTGGCAAGAGAACTGGAGTGGGTTGCCATTTCCTTCTTCAGGGGATCTTCCCAATCCAGGAATTTAACCCTGGTCTTCTGCACTGCGGGCAGACACTTTACTGTCTGAGCCACCAGGGAAGCCTATTTAATACAAATGGAGACCAAAATGAAAGCAGGAGTAGCAATACTCATATTAGATAAAATAGACTTTGTAATAAAGGCTGTGAAAAGAAACAAAGAAGGACACTACATAATGATCAAAGGATCAATCAAAAAAAAAAAGATACAATAATTATAAACATATATGCTCCAACTTAGGAGCACTGCAATATGTAAGGCAAATGCTAACAAGCATGAAACGGGAAATTAACAGTAACACAATAATAGTGGGAGGCTTTAATATCCCACTCACACCTATGGATAGATCAACTAAACAAAAAATTAGCAAGGAAACACAAACTTTAAATGATACAATGGACAAGTTAGACCTAATTGATATCTATAGGACATTTCACCATAAAACAATGAATTTCACTTTTTTCTCAAGTGCACACGGAACCGTCTCCAAGATAGATCACATCCTGGGCCATAAATACATCCTTGGTAAATTCAGAAAAATTGAAATCATCTCAAGCATCTTTACTGATCACAATGTGGTAAGATTAGATGTCAACTACAGGGGAAAAAAACTATTAAAAATACAAACATATGGAGGCTAATCAACATGCTTCTAAATAACCAACAAATCACAGAAGAAATCAAAAAATAAATTAAAATATGCATAGAAACCTATGAAAATGAAAACACAACAACCCAAAACATATGGGATACAGTAAAAACAGTGCTAAGGGAAAGGTTCATAGCAATACAAGCCTACCTCAAGAAAATGAGAAAAGTCAAATAAATAACCTAACTATACACTTAAAGCAACTATAAAAAGAAGAAATGAAACACCCTAAAGATAGTAGAAGGAAAGAAATCACAAAAATTAAGGCAGAAATAAACGTAAAAGAAACAAAGTAGACCATAGTCAAAATCAACAAAGCTAAAAGCTGGTTCTTTGAGAAAATAAATAAAATAGACAAACCATTAGCCAGACTCGTCTAGGAAAAAAGGGAGAAGAATCAAATCAACAAAATTAGAAATGAAAATAGAGTAATCACAACAGACAACACAGAAATACAAAGGATCATAAGAGACTACTATCAGCAACTATATGCCAATAAAATGGACAACTTGGAAGAAATGGACAAATTCTCAGAAAAGTATAACTTTACAAAAGAGAACCTGGAAGAAATAGAAAATCTTTACAGACCAATCACAAGCATGGAAATCAAAACTGTAATCAGAAATCTTCTAGTAAACAAAAGCCCAGGAAGAAATGGCTTCACATGAATTCTACCAAAAATTTAGAGAAGAGCTAACACCTATCCTACTCAAACTCTTCCAGAAAATTTCAGAGGAAGGTAAACTTCCAAACTCATTCTATGAGGCTACCATCACCCTAATACCAAAACCAGACAAAGATGCCCCAAAAAGAAAACTACAAGCTAATATCACTGATGAACATAGATGCAAAAATCCCTAACAAAATTTTAATAAACAGAATCCACCAACATATTAAAAAGATCGTACATCCTGACCAAGTGGGCTTTATCCCAGGGATGCAAGAATTCTTTTACATTTTCAAATCAATCAGTGTGGTACACCACATTAACAACTTGAAAGATAAAAACCATATGATTATCTCAATAGATGCAGAGAAAGCCTTTGACAAAATACAACATCCATTTATGATAAAAAAAAAAAAACCCTTCAGAAAGCAGGAATAGAAGGAATATACCTCAACATAATAAAAGCCATATATGATAAACCCACAGCAAACATTATCCTCAATGGTGAAAAACTGAAAGCATTTCCCCTAAAGTCAGGAACAAGACAAGGATGCCCACTCTCACCACTACTATTCAACATAGTTTTGGAAATTTTAGCCACAGCAATTAGAGAAGAAAAAGAAATAAAAGGAATCCAGATTGGAAAAGAAGTAAAACTCTCAGTGTTTGCAGATAACATGATCCTCTACATAGAAAACCCTAAAGACTCCACCAGAAAATTACTAAAGCTAATCATTGAATACAGTAAAGTTGCAGGATATAAAATTAACACACAGAAACCCCTTGCATTCCTATACACTAACAATGAGACAACAGAAAGAGAAATTAAGGAAACAATTCCATTCACCATTGTAATGAAAATAATAAAAATATTTAGGAATAAATCTACTTAAAGAAACAAAAGACATATATATAGAAAACCAGAAAACACTGATGAAAGAAATCAAAGATGACACAAATTGATGGAGAAATATACCATGTTCATGGATTAGAAGAATCAATATAGTGAAAATGAGCATACTACCCATATCAATCTATAGTTTCAATGCAATCCCTATCAAGCTACCAACAGTAGTTTTCACAGAACTAGAACAAATAATTTCACAATTTGTATGGAAAGCCTGAGGTGCTGCAGTCCATGGGGTCACAACGAGTTGGACACGACTGAGGGACTGAACTGAACTGATATATATATATATATATATATATACATATATATATATATAATATGTATAATATATATTTTATAAAGCATGAATTTTTGCATAAAAATTTTTTGACATTTTGATTCCAATTGTTTGACATAGTATGAATAGAATGCTATATTTCTAATTAAAAAAAAATAGATATGCAACAGGCAACAAAGGTTTACTGTCTAATACAGTGAACTATAGTCAATAAGTTGTAATAACATGTAATAGAAAATAATTTCAAAAATAGCATATATGTATATGTATATATATAACTAAATCACACATGTAAATAAGAATTCTACTTTTTGAAATTTAGTAATGTTTACCTTTTTCCAGTTTTTCTAAATGTCCTGTGGATATCTGACAATGATGTATGAGATAAAAAATTTTAAATATATTTGTGTAAGGTATGATTAATATAATTTAATTAGATATACATCTATTACATTTAAATTACTAATGACATCATTCAAAAAGCTCCTATTCTTTTGTTTCTCACTTCATAAAATATTCTCAGGGATATAGTAATATGTTTAACTATGATTACATATTTTTCTTTTCCCTTATATTGCTTTTTAAGGGAATCTGATTTTTGTTTTCTGTATCTTTGTTTCTTCGTTTTTAAGATGTCTAATGCTTTATGATGTCTTTCTTCTTTGTAAATTGTACCTTTTATCATTAAAAACATTCATCTTTGTTT
The DNA here is from genome assembly GCF_019320065.1 of Cervus canadensis. NCBI lineage: Eukaryota > Metazoa > Chordata > Mammalia > Artiodactyla > Cervidae > Cervus > Cervus canadensis. Next base: position 31,443,493 of record NC_057419.1, read on the forward strand.
CATTTATAATAAACTAATGAATTTAAAATCAAAAATTCATGCAATTCAATGTAAAGAAAACAGAAAAATGGCAGAGATTCTGAATAGACATTTTTATAAAGAATACATGCACATCACCAAAAGACTCATCTAAAGATATTCAACATCATTAATTATCAGGGAAATGCAGAAGAAAATCACAGTGAGATATTACTTGACATCTGTAGAATGACCATTATCAAAAAGACAAAACATAGCAAGTGTTTGAAAGGATGTGGGGAGAAAAAGGAACACTCCTATAATGTTGGTGGGAATGTGGTACAGCTACTATGTAAAACAGTATGGAAGTTCCTTTAAAAATTAAAATGCAACTATCATATGAATCAGCAATTCCACTCTTGGGTGTATATCTGAAGAAAACAATAGCACTAATTCAAAAATATACAGAAACTCCAGTGTTCATTATGGCATAATTTACAATATCCAAGATACAAAAAAAAACAACCTAAGTATCCATTGATGGATGAATGGAAAAAGAAGAAAAAATATATATGCACATACATATACATACACACATAAACATATACAAAGGAAGTGGAATGCTACTCAACCTTTAAAAAGAATAATTAAAGGATCATACACCACGATCAACCATGATCAAGTGGGATTTATCCTAGAGATGCAAGGATTTCTTTTTAATATCCACAAATCAATCAAAGTGATACAACACATTAACAAATTGAAGAATAAAAAATTATATGATCTCAGTAGATGCAGAAAAGGCTTTGATAAAATTAACAACAATTTATGGTTTAAAAAAAATACTCTCTAGAAAATGGGTATACAGGGAATATGCCCCAACGCAAAAAAGGCCATATATGATAAATAATCCCTGGATGAAGAAATGGCAACCCACTCCAGTATACTTACCAGGAGAATCCCAGGGACATAGGAGCCTGGCGGGCTGCAGTCCATGAGGTCGAAAAGAGCCAGACATGACTGAGTGACTGAGCACATGATAAACCCACATTTAACATCAAACTCAACAGTGAAAAGTTGAAAGCATTTCTTCTAAGATCAGGAAAAAGACAAAAGATGCCCCCCTCTCATCACTTTCATTCAACATAGTTTTGGAAGTCCTAGTCCCAGCAATCAGAGAAGAAAAAGAAATAAAGGGAATCCAAAATGTAAAGGAAGAAGTAAAACTGTAACTGCAGATGTTTTGATACCATACATAAAAATCCTAAAGTCACCACTAGAAAACTACTATAGTTCATTAATAAATTTGATAAAGTTGCAGGATATAAAGTCAACTGACAAAAATCTGTTGCATTACTATACACTAATAGTGAGTTAGCAGAAAAAGACATTAAGGAAACAATTTACCATTGAATCAAAAAAATAAAATAAGCCTACCTAAGGAGTCAAAAGACCTGTACTCTGAAAACTATAAGATAGTGATGAAAAAAATTTGAAGATGACACAAACAGATGGAAAGATACACTATGTTCTTTAAAAGAATCAACATTGTTAAAATGACCATACTACCCAGAGCAACCTGCAGAATCAATGCAATACCTATCAAATTACCAATGGTGTTTTTCACAGGATTAGAAAAAATTTTTTAATTTGTATGGAAACACAAAAGAACCTAAATAGCCAAAATAATCTTGAGAAAGAAAAACAAAGCTGAAGAAATCAGGCTCCCTGACTTCAGACTATACTACAAAGCTACAATCATCAAAATAATATGTTGCTGGCATAAAACATCAATGGAACAAGATATAAAGCCCACGAATATACTCATTCACATATGGTCAGTTAATGTAAGACAAAGAATGCAAAAATATACAATGAAGAATAGACAGTTTTTTCAATAAATGGTATTGGGAAAACAGTAGAGCTACTTGTAAAAAGATAAATTTTGAACATTCTATAATACCACACACAAAAATAAATTCAAAATGAATTAAAGACCTAAATGTAAAACATATTTTAAAAAATCCTAGGGTAATTTTTTCCTAGGCAGAACACTCTTCGACAAAAATCGCAGCAGTATGTTTTTGGATCCATCTCCTAAATGAAAGGAAATAAAAGCAAAAATAAAAAGGTGGCATCTAAGTAAACTTAAAAGATTTTGCCCAAAAAAGGAAACCATTGACAAAATGCAGACAATCTACTGAATGGGAGAAAATATTTGCAAATGATACGACCAACAATGGATTAATGTCCAATATATATAAACTACTCATAATTCAACACTAAAAAAAACAAACAAGCCAATTAAAAGATGAACAGAACTGAACAGACATTTTTCTTTCCAAACAGGAAATACAGATGGCTGACAGGCACATGAAAAGATGGTCGACATCTCTAATGATCATGGAAATGCAAATAAAAACCAAAATGAGATATCGTTTCATATACGTCAAAATGGCTGTCATCAAAAGGAACACAAATAACAAATGTTGGGAAGGATATGGAGAAATGGGAACACTTATACACTATTAGTGGGAGTGTATATCATTGGTGCAGTCACTGTGGTAAACAGCATGGAGACTTCTCAAAAAACTAATGTGTCATGAGGATGTAATATACATCATGGTGACTATAATTAATAATACTGCACTGCATATTTTAAAGTTTCTTAAGAAAGTAAATGTTAAAGTTATTCTTCACAAGAAATAATTTTTTGTAACCATGTATTCTAACAACTGGTAACTAGAATTACTGTGATTATCAATTCACAATGTATACACATATCAAAGCATTATGTTGTACCTGTGAAAAGGTCTCCTGCATTGCAGGCAGATTCTTTACCAGCTAAGCTACCAGGGAAGGCCTATATGTCAATTACACTTCTATTTCAAAAAAAAAGATTGTATATGTAAGTGACTTCAGCCTGCTAGCTAATTCTTTGCTGATTCTAAATTGTATTTGTTTTTCAACCTCACTCTCAATTTTCAAAAAAAAAGATTGTGCAAACTAAGTTTGATGAAGCTTAAATGTAAGACACTTGCTCTTGTTTAGGTTTGAAATGGAGGGAAAACATGTGCTTTTGCCATTCCCCTGGGATAGTCTGACTTTAAATGAATTCAGCTCAGTAAAACTATCCACAGCAATTTTCATTTCACTTTTGACTCTTGTATCCTCTTGCTTCTTTCAAATAAATGTTTGTGATCTTGGCATCTCTTTCCACTCCAGACACCTTTGGTTTACTGGGTTTCACTCCTCAAAAAATAGCATACCATGAAGAAAAGGTTTTTTGACTATCTTATATATACTGTTTGACCATGGAGAGACCCACTCTATTATACAGTTTTTAGAAGAAAAAATCATCTCTTATAGAAAACCAGAGTATACTCTTGGTTGGGGATTGGAGGCAGGGGGTAGAGGGTGGGGAGAATCTTCTCAACTGTAATTTCTGTGAGAATAAAGAGAAAGGCAGCAGTAACTTTTTGATACATATGTGCATGTCATGGTTTTCATCAGGCTGACTTCACAACTCAAAGAATAAATCATTCTAATATGTTAGGGGCATTACAAGACTACTACATTTCAAAATGTTTATAGGTTAGCTTTACACAAAGAATAGCTTCATCTAATGGATCAATGACATTTAAGGCAAAAGAAGCCAAGAAGTTTGTTTTCAAAAATATTTGCAATAGGAAAAAGTACCCAAAAGACACTCTTTTTGTAGAAAGGCTGGAAACATTTTCTGGGTGATTCAAACTGTTCTCCAGTAAACCACAGCCAATTTATGATTAAAAGCAGAAATAAAACTGCAAAATGTCCTTTTTGTAGGGTTTTGTTTCCAGAAATCTATAATGGGTCTGATTTGTTTTATCAAGATCCAATGTATTGGTAAGTCACTGAAATTTCATTTAAAGAGGCAATTTAAGATTAAGGACTCAGTTCCTAATTATGAGACCACAGTAAATGTGAGCAAAAATAACTGGCAGCCATTGGTAGTAGGCCATTTTAATACCCCCAAAGTGAAGAAGCCACTATATCAGAATAAATATCAACTCATTGTTTAGGCCAAGTAGGTATTCATGTACATGGTATGATTTGGAGAACCCTAAAAAGACCATCTGATCCAAAATATCTCCTCAGAAGCCTTCTTTGTGGATTGAAATTTCCATCATGACACTCTACCTTTTGGGTTATGAATGCTGTTACAAAAGGTCTCTCTCGTTACCATCTTTCTAAATTCCATATATATGCGTTAGTATACTGTATTGGTCTTAAATCCATGGATGATTCATGTCAATGTATGGCAAATACCACTGCAATATTGTAAAGTAATTAGCCTCCAACGAATAAAAATAAATGCAAATAAATAAATAAATAAAGGTCACAATGTTTAACTTAAAATAAATAAATAAATAAATTTTTAAAAAATTCTAAAAAAAGGTCTCTCTCTGGGAAATGAAGTGAGTCACTCAGTCGTGTCTGACTTTGTGACCCCATGTACTCTATATAGCCCACCAGGCTCTTTTGTCCATGAGATCTCCCAGGCAAGAACACTGAAGTGGGTTGCATTTCCTTCTCCAACAGATCTTCCTGACCCAGGGATCAAACCCAGGTCTCCTGAATTTCAGGCAAATTCTTTACTGTCAGAGGCAACAGGGAAGCCCAAGGTAACACACAAATTACTATGAACAAATTAATGTCTTTGTTATTTATTTCCCATTAGAGAGAAGAGCTTTGACAGTGATGGAGAAAGACCAAGGATGTGCATCTAAAATAAAGAAATGAGTAAGAGAAACATCTGAGTTTGTTGTTGGGTTCCACTTGGAAGGGGAGCCAGAGTGCTGAGGACACTGTGGTTGGACAGATTCTAAAAGAAAAGGTGGAACAGGAACACTTTAAACACCATTATGTAGTAGAAAGGGCATTGGCCGAGAAGTTGAAACACTTAGTTTCCTACTGCCTTTTCTAGAAATTACAACTTATGATTTTTGATGAATCCTTTCTCCTCCCTAGATCCCTGACCCAGGAACTGAAGCCAGGTCTCCTGAACTGTAGGCAGATTCTTTACTGTCTGAGCACCAAAGGGAAATTTATAACTTATTACCTTGAATAAATCCTTTCTCCTCCCTATGCAAATTTTTCCTTCTATCAAAAGGGGATAGAGTTGACAGAATAAGTAATCTCTGATGTCCTACTCAACACACTCCTAATTGTAAAAGGTGTGGATAGAGTAAAGCTGAAAACAACTGGCTATTTCATTATTTTTTCTAGCCATAGTCTTAACCTCTGGGCCCCAAATAACCTCTGTGGGGACACTATGGAAACAGTAAGAAGCAAAATGGATTTCCCTATCAAAGAAATAATTCTTCTGCTCCCCTTGCTCCTTCTAGTCTGTCATTGTTTTGCTTGCTAAAATTAACTGGAAATCTATTAACAAATTCCATAACAGTTTCCTCTATTTGACACAACAAATTCATGAAACATTTTCTTCTAGCTTCATCTTGCCACATGTCATTTACTGATAACCCAAGACTTATCAAATCAAATTCTTCATTTATTTCCTAGCTGGCTTTTTAAACATGCAAGAAAAATGTAAAAAGAAAGCACTCATAAGAGTGAGACACCAAATGGAGAAGTAGGAAACATTTAGAGACTTCTTGCCAATATGGGATTGCTTTCTATGATTAGCCTTCAAAAATATGGCACAATTCATGTTGAAACACCATAAGTGGTACTGTCATATCCCCTGGGAGACCATGCCTTAGTCTAAAAAGATTTTTAACTGATACTGAACCCAAACTCTCCTCTAACGTTTACTTCCATGTTTTCTCATTAAACGTTGTTTACTTACTAAGTCATGTTCAACTCTTTTGTGACCCCGTGAATTGTAACCCACAGGCTTCTCTGTCCATTGCATTTCCCAAGCAAGAGTACTGGAGTGAGTTGCCATTTCCTTCTCCAAGGTTAGCATCACTCAAATTTAGAACTGGGCTTCCCAAGTGGCTCGGTGGTAAAGAATCTGCCTGCCAATGCAGGAGATGCAAGAGATGCCAGGTTAGATCCCTGGGTCAGGAGGATCCCCTGGAGGAGGAAATGGCAACCCACTTCAGCATTCTTGCCAGGATATTCCATGGACAGAAGAGCCTGGTGGGCTACAGGTCATAGAATCACATACAACTGACCAATTGAGCACAATATCAAAACCAGACAAATATACTGCACACAAAAAAAGACAATTTTACAGATCAATATCACTGTTAAACAGAGAAGCAAAAATCCTCAAGAAAATATTAGCAAACTGATTTCAAAAAATATATTAAATGATCTACACCAAGGTTAAGTGGAATTTATTTCAATGATGCAGGAATGCTTTGATATCCACAAATCAGGCAATGTGTTACCATACTAACAAATTGAAGAGTAATCATATGATCATCTCAATGAATGCAGAAAATGCTTCTAACAAAATTCAACATCCATTTATGACTAAAACTCTTCACAATGTATATATACAGGAAACACACCTCAACATAATAAAGGTCACATGCAATAATCCCATCACCTCCACTAGCTTTGTTCATAGTAATGCTTCTGAAGGCCCACTCTACTTCCCATGCCAGGATGACTGGCTCTAGGTGACTGATCATGCCATCGTGATTGTCAGGGTCATGAAGATCTTTTTTGTATAGTTCTGTGTATCCTTGCCACTTCATCTTAATATCTTCTGCTCTGTTAGGTCCATATCATTTCTGTCCTTTATTGTGCCCATCTTTGCATAAAATGTTCCCTTGGTCGTTCTCATTTTCTTGAAGAGATCTCTAGTCTTTCCTGGTCTATTGTTTTACTCTATTTCCTTGCATTGATCACTGAGGAAGGCTTTCTTATCTCTCCTTGCTGTTCTTTGGAAATCTGCATTCAAATGGGTATATCTTTCCTTTTAACCTTTGCCTTTCACTTCTCTTCTTTTCAAAGCTATTTGTAAGGCCTCCTCAGACAACCATTTTGCCTTTTTCCATTTTTTTTCCCCTTGGGGATGATCTTGATCCCTGCCTCCTGAACAATGTCACAAACATCCATCCATAGTTCTTCAGGCACTCTGTCTACCAGATCTAGTCCCTTGAATCTATTTCTCCCTTCCACTGTATAATCATAAGGGATTTTATTTAGGTCACACCTGAATGGTCTAGTGGTTTTCCCTACTTTCTTCAATCTAAGTCTGAATTTGGCAATAAGGAGTTCATGATCTGAGCCACAGTCAGCTCCCGGTCTTGTTTTTGTTGACTATATAGAGCTTCTCCATCTTTGTCTGCAAAGAATATAATCAATCTGATTTCGGTATTGACCATCTGGTGATGTCCATGTGTAGAGTCTTCTCTTGTGTTGTTGGAAGAGGGTGTTTGCTATGACCAGTGTGTTTTCTTGGCACAACTCTGTTAGCCTTTGCCCTGCTTCATTCTATACTCCAAGGCCAAATATGCCTGTTACTCCAGGTATTTCTTGACTTCCTACTTTTGCGTTCCAGTCCCCTATAATGAAAAGGAGATCTTCTTTGGGTTTTAGTTCTAGAAGGTCTTTTAGGTCTTCATAGAACTGTTCAACTTCAGCTTCTTCAGCATTACTGGTCGAGACACAGGCTTGGATTACTGTGATATTGAAAGTTTTGCCTTGGAAAGGAACAGATATCATTCTACCATTTTTGAGATTGCATCCAAGTACTGCATTTCGAACTCTTATTGACTATGATGGCTACTCCATTTCTTCTAAGGGATACTTGGGGACAGTAGTAGACATAATGGTCATTTGAGTTAAATTCACCCATTCTAGTCCATTTTAGTTCACTTATTCCTAAAATGTCTATGTTCACTCTCCTGTTTGACCACATCCAATTTGCCTTGATTCATAGACCTAACATTTCAGGTTTCTATGCAATATTGCTCTTTACAACATCGAACTTTACTTCCATCACAAGTCACACACAAAACAACACACCTGGGTGTTGTTTTGCTTTGGCTCTGTCTCTTCATTCTTTCTGGAGTTATTTCTCCACTGATCTCCAGTAGCATATTGGGCACCTACCGACCTGGGGAGTTCATCTTTCAGTGTCCTATCTTTTTGCCTTTTCATACTGCTCATGGGATTCTGAAGGCAAGAATACTGAAGTGGTTTGCCATTCCCTTCTCTAGTGGACCACGTTTTGTCAGAACTCTCCACCATGACCTGTCCGTCTTTGGTGGCCCTACACAGCATGGCTCATAGTTCCATTGAGTTAGACAAGGCTGTGGTCCATGTGATCAAATTGGTTAGTTTTCTGTGGTTGTGGTTTTTAGTCTGTCTGCCCTCTGATGAAGAAGGATAAGAGGCTTATGGAAGCTTCCTGATGGGAGAGACTCACTGTGGGGGAAATTGGGTCTTGTTCTGATAGGCGGGGCCATGCTCAGTAAATCTTTAATCCAAGTTTCTGTTAGTGGGTGGAGCTGTGTTCCCTCCCTGTTATTTGGTGCTGGTTTGGTGGTTTAAGTCGTGTCAGATTCTTGCGACCCCATGGACTGTAGCCCACCAGGCTCCTCTGTCCATGGGATTTTCCAGGCAAGAATACTGGAGTGGATTGCCATTTCCTTCTCCAGGGGATCTTCCCAACCCAGGAATCTAACCCAGGCCTCCTGCATTGCAGGCAGATTCTTTACCTACTGAGCTACGAGGCAAGCAAGGCCCCTGTTATTTACCTGGGGCCAAACTATGGTGGAGGTAATGAAGATAATGGTGATCTCCTTCAAAAGGTCCCATGCATGCACTGCTACACTCAGTGCCCACAACCCTGCAGCAGACCACCTTTGACTCATGCCTCTGCCAGAGACTCCTGGACACCCAAGGGCAAATTTGGGTCAGTCTCTTCTGGGGTCACTGCTCCTTTCTCCTGGGCCCTGGTGTATACAAGGTTCTGTTTGTGCCCTCCAAGAGTCTATTTCCCCAGTCCTGTGAAAGTTCTGGTGGCTATGGTGGTGTTAATGGTGACCTCCTCCACGAAGACTTATGCTATACCCAAGTATGCTGCACCCAGCACAAGTCTGCTTCACCCAGCCATACCCACGCCTGCTGCACCCATAGCCCCTGCCTCTGCGGCAGTCCACTGCTGACCCATACTTCCTCAGGAGACACTCAAACACAGTTCTGTCTCAGTCTCTGTGGGGTCTCTGGGTCCTGATGCACGCAAGTCTTGTTTTGAGCCCCCTGCGTGTCTCTGGTGGGTATGGGATTTTATTCTAAACGTGATTTTGCCCCTCTTACCATCTTACTGGGGCTTCTCCTTTGCCCTTGGATGCGGGGTATCTCCTTAAAGTTGCTCCAGCACCGTGCAGCTACTGTTCCAGTGCCTACCGTCTTGCTGGGCTTTTCTGCCCTTGGACCTGGGGTATCTTCTCACAGTCGCTCCAGCCTTGCACAGCTGCCACTCCAGTGCCATGTAGATTTATAAAAGTCAGAGGAACGATAGGTCAAATTGCCAACATCTATTGGCTCATCGAAAAAAGCAAGAGAGTTCCAGAAAAACATATATTTCTGCTTTATTGACTATACCAAAGCCTTTGACTGTGTGGATCACAACAAACTGTGGAAAATTCTTAAAGAGATGGGAATACCAGACCACCTGACCTGCCTCTTGAGAAATCTGTATGCAGGTCAAGAAGCAACAGTTAGAACTGGACATGGAACAACAGACTGGTTCCAAATAGGGAAAGGACTACTTCATGGCTGTACATTGTCACCCTGCTTGAAAAGTGAAAATGAAGTCGATCTGTCATGTCCGACTCTTTGCGACCCCATGGACTATAGCTTACCATGCTTCTCTGTCCATGGGATTTTCCAGGCAGGAGTACTGGAGTGGGTTGCCATTTCCTTCTCCAGAGGATATTTCCAACCCAGGGATCGAACCCCGGTCTCCCACATTGTGGGTAGACGCTTTACCGTCTGAGCCATCACCCTGCTTATTTAATTTATATGCAGAGTACATCATGGGAAATGCTGGGTTGTATGAAGCACAAACTGGAATCAAGATCGCTGACAGAATCAGTAACCTCAGATATGCACATGACACCACCCTAATGAAAGAAAGTGAAGAAGAACTAAAGAGCCTCTTGATGAAAGTAAAAGAAGAGAGTGAAAAAGTTGGCTTAAAACTCAACATTCAGAAGACTAAGATCATGGCATCCAGTCCCATCACTTCATGGCAAACAGATGGGGAAACAGTGGAAACAGCGAGAGACTTTATTTGGGGGGGGGCTCCAAAATCACTGCAGATGGTGACTGCAGCCATGAAATTAAAAGACCTTTGCTCCTTGAAAGAAACGTTATGACCAACCTAGACAGCATATTAAAAAGCAGAGACATTATGTTGCCAACAAAGATCCGTCCAGTCAATGATATGGATTTTCCAGTAGTCATGTATGGATGTGAGAGTTGGACTATAAAGAAAGTTGAGCGCTGAAGAATTGATGCTTTTGAGCTGTGGCGTTGGAGAAGACTCTTGAGAGTCCCTTGGACTACAAGGAGATCCAACCAGTCCATCCTAAAGGAAATCAGTCCTGAATTTTCATTGGAGGGACTGATGCTATAGCCAAAACTCCAATACTTTGGCTACCTGAATATGAGAACCGACTCATTTGAAAAGACCCTGATGCTGGGAAAGATTGAGGGCAGGAGGAAAAGGGAACAACAGAGGATGAGATGGTTGGATGGCATCACTGACTCATTGGACATGAGTTTGAGTAAACTCCGGATGGAGGACTGCATGCTGCAGTCCATGAGGTCACAAAGATTTGGACACGACTGAGCGACTGAACTGACTGACTGACAATAATCCCACAGCTAACATCATACTCAATGGTGAAAAGCTGAAAGCATTTCCCCTAAGATCAGGAACAAGAGAAGGATGTCCCCTTCTCCCACATTTATTCAATGTAGTATTGAAAGTCCTAGCCACTCAAATTAGAGAAGAAAAAAAAAATAAAAAGAATATGAATGGGAGATGAAGAAGTAAAACTGTCATTGTTGGCAGATGGTGTGATACTTTACATAGAAAAGTCTTAAATCACCACTGAAAAACTGCTGGAGCTCATCAATAAATTCAGTAAATTTGCAGGATACAAAATTATTATACAGAAATAAGTTTCATTTCTATACACTAACATAAACTAATAGAGAAATTAAGAAAACAAACTAATAGAAAGAGAAATTAAGAAAACGATCTCATTTACCATCACATCAAAAACAATAAAATACCTAGGAATAAACCTCCCTAATGAGGCAAAAGACCTGTAACTATAAGATACTGATGAAAGAAATTGAATACAACAAATGAAATGATATACCACTTTCAGGGATTGGAGAAAATTAATGTTGCTAAAAGAACCATATTGCCCAAGGCAATGAATTTATTCAAGGTAATCCCTATCCAAATACCAAAGGACTTTTTCATGGAACTAGAAAAAATAATTTTAAACTTTGAATAGAATCACAAAAGACTTCAAATAGCCAAAGAAATATTGAGAATAAACAGAGCTAAAAGTATCACACTTGCTAACTTCACACTACTATGAAGTTACAGGGGGAAAAAAAAGTGTATTCCTGGTATTTGTTGTTGTTGTTCAGTTGCTAAGTCATGTATGACTGCTTGCGACTCCATGGACTGCAGCAAGCCAGGACTCCCTGTCCTCACTATCTCCCAGAGTTTGCCTAAGTTCATGTCCATTGAGTCGGTGATGCCATCCAACCCTCTTATCCTCTGCCACCCTCTTCTTCTTTTGCCTTCAATGGTTCCCAGGATCAGGATCTTTTCCATTGAGTCGGCTGTTTGTGTCAGGTGGCCAAAGTAATGTTACTGGTATAAAAATATACCAATAGATCAGTAGATCATATTGGGAGCCCAGAAATAAATCCATGCACTTATGGTCAATTAATTTATGACACAGTAGGCCAAAGTATAAAATGAGGAATAAAGCAGCTCTTCAATAAATGGCACTGGAGAAACAGGAGATGGAGTTTCCTTTAAAAATCTAGGAATACCACTATAATATTGTAAAGTAATTAGCCTCCAATTAAAATAAATTAATTAATTTAAAAAAATACAGGGTCAGCACATAATGCAGGGAAGTCCTCCGTTGGGGCTCCTGGCTGGCTCCTTACATTTCCCGGGCCTCCTGTGCTGGTAGCCCTTACCTCCCGAGTAAGGCAAAGCTGATTGGTGGGCTCTCTGGACACCTGGGCCCCAGAACAAAGCACTGTCCCCTTGCTGAGCTGACCTGCAGTGAGGGAGGTGAAGCCTACTTGACTTCCACCTGGAATCCTGGTGATGCACTCTCACACCTTCCCCGAGCCTGATGTTCAAAGTCCTAGTGGCCTTTTCTGCCAGAACCATGGCATGAGTCTAAACGCATGCAACCATACTTGAGCATTACTTTTCAATAACCAAGATACTTCCATTTAGGTAATATTCTCTACACTAGTTCTGTCATCATTGTAAGGAAAGAGATATGTTAAGATAGGATTACATGGGACTTATTTTCTTACTATTTGTAATTATTCTACCTTCTTACGATGAGCATGTGTTTTATTAATGTTTTTTCAAATGTGCACTAAGATGAGGAAATGTATTACTTTTTTTTTTAGAAATATCCAGGGTTCCGCCTCATTTGTACCTTAAAAGTGACCCCGTCTCCTCCTCACTGGCTAATCCCAGGTCACTCCCCCCACATCCTCACCTCAACTCCAGGCCCTCACCTCTCCAGCACTGCTGGTTTCTCATCAGCATGTAAAACATTCTCAAGCTTCTTCCACCTTGTCAAATGTTGATGATCCCTTTATACACTGGGATACTCCAATATCAGGAATCAGCAGTGTGCAGTCTGTTTCATGCCAGGGAGCGATTGTCTGTTTGGTAAACAGACAGCAGGACCTGCTGCCAAGCATGAGCCCAGTCTTGCTAAGGAAATAAAATATGTGTGTGTGTGTGTGTGTGTGTGTGTGTGTGTGTGTGTGTTTACGGGTATGTGTAGAGTGGAGACTGAAAGGCTGTTTGCCCAGTTACCAACGGTGGTTACCATGATGCCATTCCCTGTAATTACATTTTATATTATATTTCTGTGTTTATCAGGAAATAATTCATAATAAATGTGATTGTTCAACTGCTAAAAAAAAAAAAAAAACTAGGAATAAAAACACCATTATGACCCAGCAATCCCACTACTGAGCATAAACCCTGAGAAAACTATAACTCAAAAAGAAACATGTACCCCAATGTTCATTTGCAGTACTGTTTACAATAGTCAGACATGGAGGCAACTTCCATGACATTGACAGATGAATAAAGAAGTTGTGGTACATATATACAATGGAATATTGCTCAACCATAAAAAAGAAATAATTTGAGTAAGTTGAAGTGAGGTGAATGAATCTAGATCCTGTTATACAGAGTAAAGTAAGTCAGAAAGAGAAAAACAAATATTGAATATTAACACATGTATATGGAACCTAGATAAATGATAGTGATGAACCTATTTGCAGGGCAGGCATAGAGACAAGATGTAGAGAATGGACTTGTGAACACAGCGGGGGAAGGAGAAAGTGGGGCAAATTGAGAAAGTAGTATTGACATATATGTACTACCAAGTGTAAAATAGATAGCCAGTGAGAAGTTAGTTATTAATATAACACAGGGATCTCAGTACAGTGCTCTGTGACAATCTAAAGCAGTGGGATGGAGTGTGGGATTGGAGGGAGGCTCAAGAGGAAGGGGATATAAGTATACTTATTGCAGATTCATGTTGTACAGTAGAAAGCAACACAACACTGTAAAGCAATTATCCTCCAATTAATAGCCAGGACATGGAAGCAACCTAGATGCCCATCAACAGATGAATGGATAAGGAAGCTGTGGTACATATACACCATGGAATATTACTCAGCCATTAAAAAGAATTCATTTGAATCAGTTCTAATGAGATGGATGAAACTGGAGCCCATTATACAGAGTGAAGTAAGCCAGAAAGATAAAGACCAATATAGTATACTAACGCATATATATGGAATTTAGAAAGATGGTAAAGACAACCCTATATGCAAAACAGAAAAAGAGACACAGATGTACAGAACGTCTCTGTGGAGGAAGGCGAGGGTGGGATGTTTCAAGAGAACAGCATCAAAACATGTATATTATCAAGGGTGAAACAGATCACCAGCCCAGGTTGGATGCATGAGACAAGTGCTCAGGGCTGGTGCAATGGGAAGACCCAGAGGGATCGGGTGGAGAGGGAGGTAGGAGGGGGGATCGGGATGGGGAATACATGTAAATCCATGACTGATTCATGTCAATGTATGGCAAAAACCACTACAATATTGTAAAGTAATTAGCCTCCAACTAATAAAAATAAATGGAAAAAAAAGAAATCATCACAAAAATGCATTTAAAAAGTAAAATTTTAAAAAGAGAAAAGAAGACTGACATACTATGCATTTTACTTCTTCATTTTTTTCCTTCTCCTACAATAATGTAAGTTTCATGGAGACAGGGATTTTGTTTAGTTTTGTTTTGTTTTTTACTTTAGTATCACCTTTGTCTTGAACAGTGTCTGACACGTTGTAAGTTCTCAGTAACAATTTCATGAAAATAATAATAGTAATATGAGAAAATGCAAGATACACCAAACTGAATGCAGAGTTTCAGAGAATAGCAAGGAGAGATAAGAAAGTCTTCCTCAGTGATCAATGTAAAGAAATAGAGGAAAACAATAGAATAGGAAAGACTAGAGATCTCTTCAAGAAAATTAGAGATGCCAAGGGATCATTTCATGCAAAGATGGGCTCAATAAAGGACAGAAATGGCAAGGACTTAACAGAAGCAGACATTAAGAAGAGGTGGCAAGCATACACAGAAGAACTATACAAAAAAGATCTTCATGACCCAGATAACCACGATTGTGTGATCACTCACCTAGAGCCAGACATCCTGGAATGTGAAATTAAGTAGGCCTTAGGAAGCATCATTATGAACAAAGCTAGTGGAGGTGATGGAATTTCAGCTGAGCTATTTCAGATCCTTAAAGATGATGATGTGAAAGTGCTGCACTCAATAGGCCAGCAAATATGGAAAACTCAGCAGTGGCTACAGGACTGGAAAAGATTCATTTTCATTCCAATCCCTAAGAAAGGCAATGCCAAAAAATGTTCAAACTACCACACAGTTGCACTCATCTCACATGCTAGCAAAGTAATTCTCAAAATTCTCCAAGCCAGGCTTCAACAGTACATGAACCATGAATTTCCAGATGTTCAAGCTGGACTTAGAAAAGGCAGAACCAGAAATCAAATTGCCAACATCTGTTGGATCATCGAAAAAGCAAGACAGTTCCAGAAAAATATGTACTTCTGCTTTGTTGACTACGTCAAAGCCTTTGACAATATGGATCACAACAAACTGAAGAACATTATTAAACAGATAGGAATACTAGATCACCTGACCTGCCTCCTGAGAAATCTGTATGTAGGTCAAGAAGAAACAGAACTGAACATGGAACAACAGACTGGTTCCAAACTGGGAAAGGAGTACATCAAGGCTGTATATTATCACCCTGCTTATTTGGCTTATTTGACTTATTTGTAGAATACATCATGCAACATGTCAAGATGGATGAAGCACAAGCTGGCATCAAGATTGCTGGGAGAAATATCAATAACCTCAGATATGCACATGACACCACCCTTATGCCAGAAAGCTAAGAGGAACTAAAGAGCTTCTTGATAAACGTGAAAGAGAAGAGTGAAAAAGTTGATTTAAAACTCAACATTCAGAAAACTAAGATCATGGCATCCAGTCCCATCACTTCATGGCAAATAGATGGGGAAACATTGGAAACAGTGAGAGACTTTATTTGGGGGGGCTCCAAAATCACTGCAGATGGCGACTACAGCCATGCAATTAAAAGAAATTTGCTCCTTGAAAGAAAGGCTATGACCAACCTAGACAGCATATTAAAAAGCAGAGACATTACGTTGCCAATAAAGGTCCATCTATTCAAAGCTGTGGATTTTCCAGTAGTCATGTATGGGTGTGAGAATTGGACTATAAAGAAAACTGAGGGCCGAAGAACTGATGCTTTTGAACTGCAGTGTTGGAGAAGACTCTTGAGAGTCCCTTGGTCTGCAAGATCAAACCATTCCATCCTAAAGGAAGTCAGTCCTGAATATTCATTGGAAGGACTGATGCTGTAGCTGAAACTCCAATAGTTTGGCCGCCTGATGCGAAGAACTGACTCATTGGAAAAGATCCTGATGCTGGGAAAGATTGAATGCAGGAGGAGAAGGGGCCAACAGAAGGTGAGATGGTTGCATGGCATCACTGACTTGATGGACATGAGTTTGAGCAGGCCCCGGGAGTTGGTGATGGACAGGAAGGCCTGGCATGCTGCAGTCCACAGGGTCGCAAAAGTCAGACATGACTCAGCAACTGAATTGAACTGAATAAGTAGTTAGAAAAATGTTAACAATATTAATAATCATAGTATTTTGTAAATGAATATACTCCCTCAAAAAATGAACACAATAGCAGATGTTGGCAAAGATGTGGAGAAAGTTGAACCCTTTCATACTGTTGCAGGGAATGTAAATTGGTGCAGCCACTATACAAACAGTATGGGGAAACCATGAAAAACTAAAATTAGAGCTACCATATGATCCAACAATTCCACTTCTAGGTATATATCAGAATAAAATAATAACATTAATTTAAAAACGCACTGCAAACCTGCCTGACTTCAGACTCTACTACAAAGCCACAGTCATCAAGACAGTATGGTACTGGCACAAAGACAGAAATATAGATCAATGGAACAGAATAGAAAGCCCAGAGATAAATCCACGAACCTATGGACACCTTATCTTTGACAAAGGAGGCAAGGATATACAATGGAAAAAAGACAACCTCTTTAACAAGTGGTGCTGGGAAAACTGGTCAACCACTTGTAAAAGAATGAAACTAGAACACTTTCTAACACCATACACAAAAATAAACTCAAAATGGATTAAAGATCTAAATGTAAGACCAGAAACTATAAAACTCCTAGAGGAGAACATAGGCAAAACACTCTCCGACATAAATCACAGCAAGATCCTCTATGACCCACCTCCCAGAATATTGGAAATAAAAGCAAAACTAAACAAATGGGACCTAATGAAACTTAAAAGCTTTTGCACTACAAAGGAAACTATAAGTAAGGTGAAAAGACAGCCCTCAGATTGGGAGAAAATAATAGCAAATGAAGAAACGGACAAAGGATTAATCTCAAAAATATACAAGCAACTCTTGAAGCTCAATTCCAGAAAAATAAATGATCCAATCAAAAAATGGGCCAAAGAACTAAACAGACATTTCTCCAAAGAAGACATACAGATGGCTAACAAACACATGAAAAGATGCTCAACATCACTCATCATCAGAGAAATGCAAATCAAAACCACAATGAGGTACCACTACACGCCAGTCAGGATGGCTGCTATCCAAAAGTCTACAAGCAATAAATGCTGGAGAGGGTGTGGAGAAAAGGGAACCCTCTTACACTGTTGGTGGGAATGCAAACTAGTACAGCCACTATGGAGAACAGTGTGGAGATTCCTTAAAAAACTGGAAATAGAACTGCCATATGACCCAGCAATCCCACTCTGGGCATACACACCGAGGAAACCAGATCTGAAAGAGACACGTGCACCCCAAGGTTCATCACAGCACTATTTATAATAGCCAGGACATGGAAGCAACCTAGATGCCCATCAGCAGATGAATGGATAAGGAAGCTGTGGTACATATACACCATGGAATATTACTCAGCCGTTAAAAAGAATTCATTTGAATCAGTTCTAATGAGATGGATGAAACTGGAGCCCATTATACAGAGTGAAGTAAGCCAGAAAGATAAAGAGCATTACAGCATACTAACACATATATATGGAATTTAGAAAGATGGTAACGATAACCCTATATGCAAAACAGAAAAAGAGACACAGAAATACAGAACAGACTTTTGAACTCTGTGGGAGAATGTGAGGGTGGGATGTTTCAAAAGAACAGCATGTATACTATCTATGGTGAAACAGATCACCAGCCCAGGTGGGATGCATGAGACAAGTGCTCCGGCCTGGTGCACTGGGAAGACCCAGAGGAATCGGGTGGAGAGGGAGGTGGGAGGGGGGATCGGGATGGGGAATACGTGTAAATCCATGGCTGATTCATATCAATGTATGACAAAACCCACTGGAAAAAAAAATAATAAATAATAAAAAAAATAAATAAAAAATAAAAAAGAAAAAAAAAAACAAAAAAAAAAAAAAAAAACAAAATAAAATAAAAACGCACTGCACCCCAATGTTCATTGCAGTACCATTTACAGTATCCAAGACAAGGAACCAACCCAGGTAAACAGAAAAACTGGACAGAGGGTGTGTGTGTGTGTGTGTGTGTAGCAGTAGTAGTGAGAGAGTCGATTCCTAGGCAGGTTGATAAGATGTCCGGGTGTCCCCAAGGAGAGAGGGGTCTGGAATTCTCAAAGAGGAGGAAAGGACAAGCTTTTTTTCCCTCTCCATTCCTTAGTCTTAGTCACATAAAATGTTTTTATCTTTAAGCCTGGAACTGATCATTACACAACAAACAATTCAGTTTAAACTCTGTACTAAGGATTATATAACAACAATGCATCCTGCTTGAGGACAGTTTCTCCTTCCTGAAAACCTTCTGGCTAATCCTGTTATCTTAAAATGTAAATTATGGGAGTTGGTCTAGTAAGATCTTTACAACCTCCAAACATTCTTTTGATAATTGTAATAACTAATTAAAAAGTATATAACTCCCTTGCTAACACTAGCGAGGGGGCACTCTCCATCCCCTTTCTGATGTCTGTGTCAGAAGCTTTCTCTGTCTCTTTTATACTTTAATAAAACTTTATTACCCAAAAGTTCTGAGCGGTCAAGCCTCGTCTCTGGCCCCGGATTGAATTATTCTCCTCCAGAGGCCAGGAATCCTGGCATATCTCGTGGTTCAGCAACAACCTTTCAGTAATAGTAGTAGTAGAAGTAATAGTAGAATATTATTCTGTCATAAAAGAGAATGAAATTATGCCATTTGCAACAATGTGGATGGATCTAGAGGACATTATGCAGAGAAAAATGTCAGCCAAAAAGACAAATACCCTTTGTTATCACTAATATGTGGGACCTAAAAAATAAAATAAATGGATGAATATAAAAAACAGACTCACAGATTCAGAGAACAAACTAGTCATTACCAGTGGGGAGAGGGAAAGCAGGAGGTGCAAGACAGGCATAAGGGATTAACAGGTATAAGCCACAATGCATAAAGTAAATAAGTTAGAAGTACATTTTATACAACACGGAGAATATAATCAATATTTTGTAATAACTTTAAATTATAATCTCTAAAAATTTTGAATCACTGTATTGTACACCTGAAAATAATGCAATAGTATAACTTGACTATATCTCAATAAAACATGCAAATTTCAACTAAAGTAAAGAGAAATGTATACGTCTCAAAAATTACACCACAATCACAAAAGTATCAAATAAAATGATTCAAAAAAGAAAAATAAATATAAAAATTAGGGAGAGACAGAGTATGTCTTATGTGGTCAATCTCACTAAAATTGAATTAACCTACTTTAAGAATTTGTAAAATAAGATTTAATAGCAATAAGGTTCCTATGCAAAATTAGAATATAATTCTCTTTCATTAATTAAAAGAACAAAGTTTCTTTAGACTACTGGTTTGCTTTTTATAAGAAATTGTAGAAAAATTTTTCTTTACCTTTTGGATAATCTACCTAGTAAGCAAATATATTCTATCTAACCAAATTAATTTACTGTGTTTCATGTTGTCTTTATCAGTTCCTTAATCACCTGAGAGAGATGAGTATTCTCTATTAGAAGGGTTAATAAGAACTACATTTTTGACAACCATGTAACTTTCTGATTTTGTTACAGAAACCTTTGCCACTTTGGTTGAATTGATAACCAAGATCATATTCAGAAGTTCAAATATTCTAATATTTTTGACAGATTTGCCATAATCATATTCTAAATGAAACCTTCTTGACCTCAAAGCAACTTTGAGATTTTCCACAGGGCCCCTGGAACAACACAAAAGATTTTTTTCTCTATCCTTATAAAAGGGAGATGATGAACTGATGAGGCCTGTTTGATGTCTTAAAGCACTTGAGAAGCATTGTGAAATAAAAAGTGATGCTAACCCTGCTTTAGATTATATTTGCATAAAAATTTTACTGATGTAACTGTTCCATGAATTATATGGAATTCCTAAAAATTTGATGTGTCTTGGTGTAATGTTATCAGTTATTATTCTAGCTATCATCTCAAAATGTTTATCACAGAAATAATGAGATTTCTTTTGAATTACATCATAATGAACTGCCAGATTTTTATCATGATCATTTTCAAGTCTTTTGACATTAACTGACAGTTATTGTATTACTCTGATACTTTTACAAAAGTGTTTCCTCTCCAAAGCAACCTGTAGAAACAACAGTTGACAATATAGATTTCTGAAAATTTCAAGATCATACCACTGATCTGGGTAAAAAAGTGTTTAGAACTCTAATGAAAAACTGATTTCTTCATAAAGCTGCTAAATCAAGTTTAACTATTAATCAAGAATTAATTTTTTTAAATGAAAAAGAAAAATTAATTACATGAGACTAAATAAATTCATGAGGATGACTATAATTTATATGACTTTGAAACATTACTAGTCCTTTACTGTTTTGTTTTCCAGATTTATAGAACTCCTTTTCACCTTGCTATAAGCTATCTATAACTTAGAGCATAAGTAAATAAACATTTGTTTAAGTATGCTTTCCAATATGCTTTCCAATAATTGGAAATTCTTATTAAGTATTCTTATTTTTCATGATATTGCACGTGTTTTCATAAGTTCACTTAGAAATTGTTCTTGTACCAGGACACAATTGGTTAAGTCTTTGGCTTGGCTTTTTTTTTTTTTTTTCATTTATTTTTATTAGTTGGAGGCTAATTACTGTACAATACTGTAGTGGTTTTTGCCATACATTGACATGAATCAGCCATGGATTTACATGTGTTCCCCATCCCGATCCCCACTCCCACCTCCCTCCCCATCCCATCCCTCTGGGTCTTCCCAGTGCACCAGCCCTGAGCACTTGTCTCATGCATCCAACCTGGGCTGGTGATCTGTTTCACCCTTGATAGTATACTTGTTTCAATGCTGTTCTCTCAGAACATCCCACCCTTGCCTTCCTCCACAGAGTCCCAAAGTCTGTTCTATACATCTGTGTCTCTTTTCTGTTTTGCATATAGGGTTATCGTTACCATTTTTGTAAATTCTATATATATGCATTAGTATACTGTATTGTGGCTTGGCTTCTTAGCATAATAAGATTTTTAGAAATCTCACCTAAGAATTCTTATTATCAGGTAGTTTTAAGAAACTAAGATTAACAATGCCCCTTAAATATCACCAAAACTTTAATTGGAATATCACATATTTAAGAATGTATATAACCCAGAGGGATCGGGTAGAGAGGGAGGTGGGAGGGGGGATCGGGATGGGGAATACATGTAAATCCATGGCTAATTCATGTCAATGTATGACAAAACCTACTACAATATTGTAAAGTAATTAGCCTCCAACTAATAAAAATAAATGAAAAAAAAAGAATGTATATAAAATCCTTTCTCAAAGTTAAGTTGCCCATAGGTGCATGGATTTATCTGTCTGAGCTTTCTATCTTGTTCCATGTGTCTATATTTCTGCTTTTGTACCAATACCATACTGTCTTGATGACTGTAGCTTTCAGTTTTTCACCACTGAGGATAATACTTGCAGTGGGTTTGTCATATATGGCCTTTATTATGTTGAGGTAGGTTCCTTTCTGGAGAGTTTTTATCATAAAGGGGTGTTTAATTTTGTTGAAAGCTTTCTCTGCATCTATTCAGAAAATCATATGTTTTATCTTTCAACTTGTTTATATGCTGTATCATGCTGATTAAGTTGCATATATTGAGGAATCCTTGAATACGTGGTATAAAACAGATTTGATCATGACGTATGATTTTTTATTGCATTGTTGGTTTCTGTTTGCTAGAATTTTGTGGAGGATTTTTGCATCTATGTTCATCAGTGATATTGGCCTGTAATTTTCTTTTTTTGTTGTTATATCTTTCTCTGGTTTTGGTATCAGGGTGATGCTGGCCTCATAAAATGAGTTTAGGAATTTTCTTTCCTCTGCAATTCTCTGGAGGCAAAAATATATATATAGTGGAGAAAAGAAAGTCTCTTCAACAAATGGCGCTGGGAAAACCAGTCAATGACATGTAAAAGAGTGAAATTAGAACACTTCTTAACACCATACACACAAATAAATTCAAAATGGGTTAAAGACCTGAATGTAAGACCAGAAATTATAAAACTCTTAGAGGAAAACATAGGCAGAACATTCTCTGACATAAATTACAGCAAGATCCTCTATGACCCATCACCTAGAGTAAAGGAAATAAAAGCAAAAATTAACAAATTTGACCTAATTAAACTTAAAAGCTTTTGCACAATGTAGGAAACTATAAGCAAAGTGAAAAGACAGCACTCAGAATGGGAGAAAATAATAGCAAATGAAATAACTGACAAAGAATTAGTCTTCAAAATTAGCACTGCATGCAGTTCAATACCAGAAAAACAAGCAACCCAATCAAAACTTGGCAGAAGACCTAAACAGGCATTTCTCTAAAGAACACATACAGATAGTTGGTAAACACATGAAAAGATGCTCAACATCGCTCATTATTAGAGAAACAGAAATCAAAACTACAATGAGATATCACCTCACATCAGTCAGAATAGCCATCACCAAAAAATCGACAAACAATGAATGCTGGAGAGGGTGTGGAGAAAAGGAAACCCTCTTGCACTGTTGGTGGGGATGCAAACTGCTATAACCACTGTTATGAACAGTATGAAGATTCCTTCAAAAGCTTGAAATTTAACTACCTTGATCCAGCAATCACACTATGGGGCATATACCCCGAGGAAACCAGAATTGAAAGAGACACATGTACATTTACAATAACTAGGACATGGAAGCAATGTAGAAGCCCATCAGCAGATGATAAGGAAGTTGTGGTACATATACACAATGGACTATTATTCAGAAATAAAAAGGAATACAAGAAAGATCTTAATGACCCAGATAACCACGATGGTGTGATCACTCACCTAGAACCAAGCATCTTGGAGTGCAAAGTCAAGTGGCCCTTAGGAAGCATCACAATGAACAAAGCTAGTGGAAGTGATGGAATTCCAATTGAGCTATTCCTAATCCTAAAAGATGATACTGTGAAAGGGCTGCACTCAATATGCCAGAAAATTTGGAAAACTCAGCAATGGCCACAGGACTGGGAAAGGTCAGTTTTCATTCCAATCCCAAACAAAGGCAGTGCCAAAGAATGTTCAAACTACCACACAACTGCACTTATCTCACACAGTAGCAAAGTAATACTCAAAATTCTCCAAGCTAGTCTTCAACAGTACATGAACCAAGAACTTCCAGGTGTTCAAGCTGGATTTAGAAAAGGCAGAGGAACCAGAGATCAAATTGCCAATGTCTGTTGGATCACTGAAAAAGCAAGAGAATTCCAGAAAACATCTACTTCTGCTTCATTGACTACACTAAATCCTTTGACCACAACAAACTGTGGATATTTCTTAAAGAGATGGGAATAGCAAATCACCTTACCTGCCTCCTGAGAAACCTGTATGCAGGTCAAGAAACAACAGTTAGAACCGGACATGGAACAATAGACTGGTTCCAAATTGGGAAAGGAGTACGTTAAGACTGTATATTGTCACCCTGCCTATTTAACTTACATGCAGAGCACATCATGCTAAATGCAAGGCTGGATGAAGCACAAGCTGGAATTAAGATTGCCAGGAGAAACATCAGTAACCTCAGATATGCAGATGACACCACCGTTACAGCAGAAAGCTGAGAGTAACTAAAGAGCCTCTTGGTGAAAGTGGAAGAGGAGAGTGAAACAGCTTAAAACTCAACATTCAAAAATGAAAATCATGGCATCTGATCCCATCACTTCATGGCAAATGGAGGGGAAAACAATGTAAACAGTGACAAACTTGATTTTCTTGGGCTCCAAAATCGTGGCCACTGCAACCATGAAATTAAAAGACACTTGCTCTTTGGAAGAAAAGCTATGATCAACCTAGACAGCATATTAAAAAGCAGAGACATTACTTTGCCAAGAAAGGGCTGTCTAGTCAAAGCTATATTCCAGTAGTCATGTATGAATGTGAGAGTTGGACCATAAAGAAGGCTGAGCACTGAAGAATCGATGCTTTTGAACTGTGGTGTTCGAGAAGAATCTTGAGAGTCCCTTGGACTACAAGATCAAACCAATGAATTCTAAAGGAAATCAGTCCTGAATATTCATTGGAAAGACTGATGCTGAAGCTGAAGCTACTTTGGCCACCTGATAAAGAGAACAGACTCATTAGAAAAGACCCTGATGCTAGGAAATATTAAATGCAGAGGGAACAGGGGATGAAAGAGGACGAGATGGTTGGAAGGTGTCCCTGACTCAATGAACTTGAGTTTGAGCAAGCTACAGGAGATGGTGAAGTATAGGGAAGTGTGGCATGCTGCAGTCCACGGGGTTGCAAAGAGCCAGACATGACTGAGTGACTGAACAACAACAACAACAAAACAAAAAGGAATGTATTTGAATCAGTTCTAACGAGGTGGATTAACCTATAACCTACTATACAGACTGACATAAATCAGAAATATAAATATAAATACTGTATATTAGTGCATATGTGTGGAATCTAGAAAGATAGTACCCACGATTATACATGCAGGACAGCAAATAAGACACAGACATAAAGAACAGACTTTTGGACTCAGTTGGAGAAGGAGAGGGTGGGATGATTTAAGAGAATAGCATTGAAATATATATGCTACCATATGTAAAACAGACAGACAGTGGGAGTTTGATGTATGACACAAGGAACCTGAAGATGGTGCTCTGTGACAACCTGGAGGGATGGAGTCGGGAAGGAGTTGGGAAGGGGGTTCAGGAGGGAGGGGACACATGCATGCCTATGGCCAGTTCATGCCAATGTATGGCAGAGGACATCACAATATTGTAAAGTAATTATGCTCTAATTAATATAAATAAATAAATGCCAAAATTCAAAAATAATTAACGCTTGAATTAAAATGAAATTCACTTATATATAGAAATTTAGACTAAAAGATTTAAGGTATAATGTGTGACCTTATTTTTGGTATCAATTAATTTTCCTACCTTAAGCTTTAAAAATCAGAACCACGTTCATATTTATGGAATGGAATTCAATGTACCAACTAATGATCAAATGTCTCAAAATTAACTCTCATTTTTGTCTCCTATTAAAGTCGGGCTTCCACACAAAATACCTTTATCCAGGGGAAGCTAAGTTACTGAATTGAGAAGTTTAAACTCTATTCCCATGAACCATGTTTTATTGACTAAATGTTTATATTTCATTCCTATTGCTGTTGTAACAAATTACTGTATCATTGCCTTAAATATTAAAGTTCTATATTTCAGAAGCTGTAAAAAAAGAATGTATGTAAAATCACTATTCTTGATTCACTTATATAAATAATCAGGCCAAGTTTAATGAAACTAGCTCTTGTATACTAAGTGGCTTATATCTGAGTTTCTATAGTACCAGAAGTGTTGACCATGTACAGAAGGAGATATTTGCTAATCCACAACACTCTCCAGCACCAGGAACAGAAGTGTACAGACATGATCAATAATGGGATTTCAATGCCAACATTCAAAACATACAAAGTTAGCTCTTATAAATCACATTTTTACTGAAGACACTTTTTTAAAAAAGTAACAGCTTCACTGGTGAATTATACCAAACATTTAAGGAAGAATTAACACCAATTGTTCTCAAACTCTTCCAAACAATATACAAGGAGGGAACAATTCCAAACTCACTTTATGAGGTCAGAATTACCCTGATACCAAAATCAGGCAAGAACTTCACAAGAAAAGAAAAAAAATTAAAGGCCAACATCCCTGATGAATATTGATGAAAAATTCTTAACAAAATATTACCAAATCAAATTTAAAAGAATGCATTAAAAGGTGCACACACCATGAACAAGCAGGATTGATTCCAAGCATGCACAGATGGTTCAACATCTGCAAATCTGTGAATGTGATCCACCACATTGACAAAATAAACAGTAAAAATTGAATTATCATCTCAATAGATAAAAAATGTGTTTAATAACATTCAATATCCATTTATGCTGAAAACTCTGAAGAAAGTGTCAGGGGAACATAGCTCAACATAATAAAGACAACATATGACAAGCCTAGAACTAACATTATATGTAACAGTGAAAAGCTAAAAGCATTTCTTAACCAGAACCAAATTGAGGATTTCCATTCTTGCCAATTTTATTCAACATAATATTGAAAGTCTTAACCAGAGCTATTAGGCAATAAATAAATCAAAGAATTCCAAATTGAAAAGGAAGAAGTAAAATTATCACTATTTGCAGATAACATGATACCCCTAAAGACTTCACCCAAAAATCTGTTAGAACTAGTAAATGAATTCAGTGAAGTTGCAGTATACAAAAGAAATACACAGAAATCTGTTGCATTTTTATACACCAATAATTATCAGAAAGAAAAATTAAAAATCAATTTTGTTTGCAATTGCATTAATATACCTAAGAAAAAATTTGAGTCAGGAAGTAAAAGACCTGTACATTGAAGCAATGAAAGGAACAGACTGCTCATATAACATACAGAAACCTGCATGAATCTCAAAATCTTTACAATCAGTTAAAAAAGACAGACTCAAAGAGTGTATATCATATGATTCCATCTATGAAATTCTAGAAAAGATAAATATAATCTGTAGTGATTGAAAACAGATCAGTAGTTGTCTGAGGCTAGGCGTGGGGAAATCCTCTGGGATGGGGGTGATGGAATGTCTCCCTACATTGATTATGGTGGTGGCTCCATCTGTCAAAACTCATTGAACTATTTACTTAAAATGAGTTTACTTACTGCATGTAATTTACTGCTAAGCTGGTTTTACAGATTCCTTTGTTCAAATGTGTTTCAGAAATATAACATCTTGTATCCTCCTCTCACATATTCACGATTAATCAATCAAAGACTCGTAATTCATAAAAAAACAATTGAATTATTACAAGCCCTGAGAAATCACATGGCATACAACACTGATTAATTGCTCATTTCCACATTTCCCTAATCTGTATACTTCCAAATCCTCTCATTTGAAAAACTGAATCCTATTAACATTATTGGCTTTTTAATCTATTAGCTGTGATAGTGGATAAGTCATTTAAATTATCTGTACTTCTATTTCCTCACCTGAAGAATGGAATACCTAGTCTCTAGCTCATAGATATAGTGAGGATGAAATGAGTTAGATATTTGCAATACACTTAAAACAGTGCCTGGAGGGAGGTTCAAAAGGGAGGGGATATATGTATACCTATGGCTGATTCATGTTGAGGTTTGAGAGAAAACAACAAAATTATATAAAGCAATTACCCTTCAATAAAATATAAATTAATTAAAAAAACAGCACCTGGACAATATGTTGGCTACTCTTAGAACACATGTTGGAAAGCAGAGAGCCTTCCTTCAATCATTCACTTACGTGTAGAAAGTCAGGATAAATTATTATCTTACACATCGCTGAAAAAGAGGGCAAAAGTGAGTGACACTTCTTAATATAGACGTTGCTGAAACAGATCTATATGTGAAGTAATGCAAAATGATGCTCTAGAAAGGAAATCAGATGGATGTCCAAGCTCTGAGGTTTACTGACTGTGTAACCTGGGAAGTTATGTGATGTCTCTGGATCTGAGCTTCCCTTCGTTTAAAAATAACGTGGTTAATAGAGGCAAAAAGCAAATCAGTGATTGACAGGGACTGGGGAGGGAGATGAGAAGTGGCTGTTCAATGGATACAGGGTATTTTGGCAAGAAGTCTGGTGGTGATGAAAATGATCTGGGACTAAATAGTGGTGTTGGTTGTACAGCATTGTGAATGTACTAAAAGCTACTGAATTGTACACTTTAACATTGTTAAAGTGGTGAATTTTATCTCAATAAAAATATAAGGTGGTTGTATTGGATCAAGATCCCTGATAGTTTGTCATTCATTCACTTCTTCAGTAAATTTCTATGAAGTCTCCACTATATAAAAGGCAATATGTTCCCCTGGAGTAGAAAATGGCCACCTACTTCAGTATTCTTGCCTGGAAAATTCCATGAACAACAGGAGCCTGGCAGGCTACAGTGCTTGAGGCTGCAAAAAGTCGTACACTACTGAGCGACTGAGCATACATTCTCCTTTGAGGACACAATAATGAATAAAAAATACATGGTCCCTAACCTCACCAAATTTTATCTTTGGAGTTTTCCTTCCTAATAGTGCCCTTAGTTTAGGGTATTATACTCTATTCTCTTTAAGTCAATGAATGGTTTGAAGGTTGGAAGTCATGCTAAGGATTAGATGCTATGGCATGAGTTACTATTTGATAATATACACAGAAAGAATAAAAGGAAAGGATTGTCATTTACTCTGGCCAAGGTAGCAGTCAGTGTGGACTTGATCATGCTTATCTCATTTAATTCTCAACAGATTCTTATAAAATGAATGTTATCAAGCGTCATTGCACAGATAAACTAAGCCTTAAGGTCTCTGGTGGCTCAGACAATAAAGAATCCTCCTGCAATTCAAGAGACCCCGGTTCAACCCCTGAGTTGGGAAGATCCCTTGGAGAAGAGAATGGCTACCCACTCTAGTATTCTTGCCTGGAGAATCCCATGAACAGAGGAGCCTGGCAGGCTACAGCCCATGGGGTTGCAAAGAGTCAGACATGACTGAGCGACTAAGACACACACACAAGGATATTAAGTAAATCTTACTTTGGTTACAGATTTTACAAGCAGTGTAGCATGGAGTTGAAATGAATAAACCTGTGAATTTCATATAATGCTGCATTTGTAACCCTAGTGTAATTTTTATATTCCTAACATTATTTACATAAAATGTAGACGACATATGACATTAAGATTTACAATATTTCCTATGAAGTTTGGCTTCACTATGACAGATGCCAGCTGAGTTAACAAGGTGAAGAAAACGAATTAGAGGCCAGAGAGCCAGTGATGCCTAAAGAAATACCCTTTGTGGTATTTACATATTCAGTGTAGTTGTTATTAGTAATATTCAAAACCATCATTTAGGATGTTTTTGTTTTTCATTTTGTTTTGTTTTTTAGGGTTTTTTGCAACTAAGGGAGGGCATTGTTATGAAATTTCTTGTGCAACACCTAAAAGACTTTATTAAAGTAAAATCTTGTGTTTATCATAAAAAAGAACTCCATATCGAAGACCATAAAATATTGATCAAAAAAATAGAAGACATAAATAAAAATATTCTGTGAGCATGGATTGAGAATAACTGTAAACATGTCCACACTTCACAAATCTACAAATCAATCGACAAATTTAGTATAATTCCTGTCAAAATTCCAATGGCATTTTACACAGAAACAAAACAAAACTAAAATTTGTGTAGAACCACAAAAGCAATCTTGAGAAGAACAAAGGTGGAGGCATCATACTCCCTGGTTTAAACTATAGTTGTCAAAACAGTATTGTGTTAGTATAAAAACAGAAACATAGATCAATGGAACTAAATAGAGAGTCCAGAAATAAACCCACACATATACGGCCAATTAATTTACGATTTTTAAAAAGCCAAAAATTTGCAATGGGAAAATGACAGTCTCTCCTATAAGTGGCATTGGGAAAACTGAATAACCACATGTGAAAAAAATGAATCTGGATCACTATCTTACACTATCTTACACCATCCACAAAAATAACTCAAATTGGATTAAAGGCTTAAATGTATGACCAAAACCCATAAAACTCCTACAAGAAATCATAAGCATTACCCCCATTGATGATTTTTTGAACCTGACACCAAATGCAAAAGCAAAAATAAACAAATGAGAATATATCAAACTGAAAATCTTCTGCCCAGCAAAGGAAGGGGGGTTTCCCAGGTGGTGCTAGTGGTAAAGAACCCGCCTGCCAATGCAGGTGAACTAAGAGACTTTGGTTCAATCCCTGGGTTGGGAAGATCCCCTGGAGGAGGAAATGGCAACCCACTCCAGTATTCTTGCCTGGAAAATCCCATGGACAGAGAAGCCTGGCAGGCTACAGTCCACAGGGTCACAAAGAGTCGGGCATGACTAAAGTGACTTAACACACACAGCAAAGGAAACCATCAACAAAATGAAAAGGCAATCTGCAGAATGGGAGAAAATATTTGTAAATCATATATCCGATAAGGGGTTAAATTCCAAAATATATAAAGAACTCATACAACTAAATAGAAAAGCAAATGAGCAACACAATTTTTTAAGTGGGCAGAGGATCTGAACATATTATTTTTCCAAAGAAGACATAGATGGCCAACAGGCACAAGAAAATATGTTCAACATCACTAATCATCAAGGAAATGAAAATCAAAACCACAATGAGATTATATCACACCTGTTAAAATGGTTATCATAAAAAAGACAAGAGATTACAAGTGCTGGTAAATGGAACCCTTGTATAGTGTTGGTGGGAATGCAAATTTGGTGCAGCCACTATGGAAGCAGAATGGAGGCTCCTCAAAAAATTGAAAATAGAACTACCGTATGATCTTTAAGTTCTACTTCTGTGCATTTATCTGAAAAAATAATGAAAACACTAACTATAAAAGATATATGCACCTCAGTGCTCATTTCAGCATTATTTACAGTAGCCAGGATGCTGAAGCAACCTGAATGTCCACTGATGGGTGAATGGATAAAGAAAATGTGGCATATATATATATATATATATATATATACATGAAGTATCTTAGCTATAAAAAATGCATTCTTGCCATTTGAGGAAACATGGATGAACATTGGGGGCATTATGCTAAGTGAAATAAGTCAGACAGAAAAATAATATTGTGTGATCTCCCTTATATATAGAATTAAAAAAAAAAAAAAAAAAGCAAGGTCATAGATACAGAGAACAGATTCAAAGTTGCCAGAGGCTGGGGTTGAGTGAAATGCATGAAAGGGATCAAAACATACAAACTTCCATTTATAAAATAAGTCATAAGGAAGATGGTTATAGTTAAAAATACTATATTGTATATTTGAAAGTTTCTAAGAGAATAGATCTTAAAAGTGCTCATCATAAGAAAATAAAAATTCTGTAACTGTGCAGGGTTTGGATGTCAACTAGACTTAGTGTGCTGTTCATTTCATAATATATATAAATATCAAAACATTATTTTGTTCTTGGAATTAAGGTTGTATGTCACCATACTTCAATATAAGTGAATAAATAAATAAATTGCAACTTTGACCAACTTAATCTCAAATGCTGTTCAATTGCTTCAAAAATTATGTAAATAGAGTATTATAAGCTGCAGAGAATAAGAAATGTGTTTTCACATGATATATTTTGTAGTGAACTAAACTAAGCCTACTTTTGAGAGACCTTTTTTTGATGTCTTTGTGACAAATGTATAAGTATGTTCAAAATGTATACTATCTGAGTTTCTTTACTTTTCCCCATTAATCTTTTCTATATATATATATATAACATATATTTTCATTCAATTGTTGTTCATATTCAGGAAAATTTTATGTCTATTTTTGATTACAAGCAACAGTCCTAACCTTCAAAATGTTTACTTCCCTTGTCATTTATAATGAACACATGGCTTTACTTAGGATAAGCTGGGGTTTCATATTAACTATGACTTGAATGTGTATGGGACATGTTTAATATTTGCTAAAGTAACTAATTTCTGCTGCCCAAATTAATTTGTACTTCCATGTAAAGACTTTCCATCTGCTGGTTTCTAACTTTTAGCAATGGTTCTATTTTTGCCAATGAAGAAATTATCCCTTATTTGAGTAGATACTCTGTCCATTGACATAGAAATGGGGTAAGAAGTTAAGTTTGTCACCTCATAGATTATTCTATCACAATTAAGGATATTTGTTAGCATTTCCAAACATCAGTGCAGATGACATACCAACAGCCCTTGAGGCATGACCGCCACCCACCCCGGCCCCAGCCCTAGCTGTACTACTAGAACTATAAGCAGGTTAATTCTGCCTTGTAACACTTTTTGGATATTTGCTGGGAATTCCTGTGTCAAAGAAACACACACAGAATTACTTTATTAAGAGGCTTTATAGTTAGCAGTACCCCAGTTTCTATCTGAGTCCCCAATCCCCTCATTCTAATGAGCTAGGTCTTCAATAAAATCTAAAGTAGTTGCTCCTCATGAAAATATCAGAAATATCTGACTATAATGAGATTCATATGATTCATTATAACTTTTACACAAATTTTAATGAATAGGGTAATCTTATAGTCTGATAATGTAGTCTTATAATCAGCCTCAAGACCACTTTATTGGGGTAAAAGATTCCACTCACCATCTACATTACTGCCTTTCTAAAAACTGAGAGGGTGGGATAAATTGAGAAAGTAGCGTTGACATATATACACTACCATGTGTAAAATAGTGGGAAGCTGCTATATAACACACAAAGCCCAGCTAGGCACTCTGTGACAACCTATAGGGGTGGGATGGGGGAGGCTGGAAGGCTCAAGAAGCCTCCAAGAGGACATATGTATACTTATAGCTGATTCAGGTTTTATAGCAGAAACCAACACAATATTGTAAAGCAATTTTGTAAATATTGTAAAGCAATTACAAAAACAGAAACAGCTAAATAAATAAATAAATCTCTCCCCAGAATTGATTAGAAGACTGGTATCATTTATAATAAAACAACAGTGTAATACAGAACTCTGACTCAATTACCTAGGTCAATTAATAATTCAGGGCAGAAATAGGACAACTACTCTCATGTTTTAAGCACAAATATTATAAGAGGCTAACCCAAGGACTCCCAATGAAAAAGGCAGAAAGATCCCAATGGTGATCTACTGTCCTGGAGATTAGTGAGCAAGAACAATGTTAGATAAATCAAGTGAACAGAGCATAAAAGAGGGAAATATTTGGTTGGTAAAAAAGTTGTTGAAATTTAGGACAAAGAAAGGCATGAAAAATAGGTGAGAGGCTTGAAATTTCTAAAGAGAAAAAAATGGAAGAAATAGGAATGCAATTGGTGTTGGGTAGTGGGAGAAAAAAACAGGATATAGGACTATTTACAGTTCCTTCTAAAGGACATCTGAGCTATTAATAAATAATTTGTCCAACGTCACATAGTAAGTAAATGATGAGACCAAGATTCCAATCTAGACAGTCTTACTGCAGAGTTTCTCCTCCATATTCATCTCTCCTACGCTTCCTGAAAGGGACACAATGAGAAAGGTCAAACGAAGATTAACAAGTTGGGACTACAAATCAGAAAGAAGGGTGAACACAAATAGAAATAGTAAAGAATTTGCCAGTTGGAAGTAGTCTTTTGTGCTCACAGATTAAACATATTGCCAAAGGCCATGGGGGAAAAAACTTCTCAAGGAAATTGTATCATTAGCAAGTCATTCTTTAGTCTTAAAACTTGAACCTTTGAGAAACTGTAAATCCATCTTAAAAGGGATAACCCAACAATGTTTTCCAGTTAGCACATCTCAGTGTACATCCATGTATTAAATTCTTTCCAAAAATGTCCATCTTGAAAGTGGAATAAGAGAATAAGGAGAGTTTGAGATCATTGTGGATGTGAAAGTGAAGATCAAACTAAGCTCCCACTGAACTTTTTTTACAATGTGGCCAAGTACCTACCCTGGAAAAAGTGATGAGATGGGATCTGGTACATTACAGTTCAGCCATGAACATGAATCTCTGTGAAAACAGAGGTTTTGTCAAAAACTAAAATAATATGAAGCTAGTGAGATATGTTGAAAAAGATTCAGACATATGCTAGGGAAATTATTAATATATTTATAGCAGGAGGTAAGAAGTCTCCTCCATCAAGCTCGAGGAGTTGGTGATGGACAGGGAAGACTGGCGTGCTGTAGACCATGGGGTTTCAAAGAGTCAGACATGACTGAGCAAATGAACTGAACTGAAGAAGTTTTACCTATAGATCCCCAAAACCAAAGAGGAAGGGAAATAAAACCATAGCTATGAAAAGAGAGGGAGGGAATGGCAATATGTGTAAACAGACTGCGGTGTTATAGGGGAATGTTTTCTGCATTATTCTATCCTTTATCTTTTTCCTAGCAAAAGAAAATATAGGTGTACATATGAAAAGATGTGGGGAAAATCCAGGCTAGCTGGGTAGTCATTTGTATTTTCCCAAAAGTCCAGGCTTACAGTTTTGCAGAAAGGATAGCTTAGCCTCATTTGTATCATTATCCTTTGTTTCACACACTAATAGTCACTACAGCTGGAAGACATTAGTGTTGTCCAAGTCAATAATTTTCCATAAGCCAGAGAGAAAAGAATTTTCAGTGTTTGTTGTGACACATGAATATTGGAGTTTTAAATCCTACTTATAATTAAAGTGACTTAAAATTAGAAGAAATGAGAAAGAAAAAATGCTAATGTGTTATAGTGAAGGTCAGCCACTGCTGGACCACATTGAAAACAGAAGCAACCAGAGAACCACATCAGATCCATAAGTAACTTGCTATAAAGGGATATTAGAAAGGCTAATGGGTTTTGAATTAGCTTAAAAGTTTTGCTTTGTTTGGATAGTATATATGTTATTGGATCTTTCACTTCACTGCTTCTTGCTCTACTGCTTAGATGCTCATATACATCATCAGTGCAAATATTCTATTCAGCACAAACCCTCTGCTGGACTGAAGATGTCAGCCAAGTTTTATGTCAATATTCTCATATTTTCCTTTCTGGGTTCCTTTTCTTCCTTTTCATTGTCCACTTTTACTTCTCTTAACCCTACGCTAACCAGAGTTGAAACTTGTTTCTGTGAAGTACTCCATGTTAAAAGTGTTTGCTTTTTTTTTTTTTTTCATTCAGCAGTTAGTTATCAATGCCATCAAGGAGAAAAGTCTCTGCCAGATGCTGAGGACAGTGAAATAATCCAGACCTGAATTCTATCAATAGCTTCAGGAACTTATAATCAATGATAATCACATTTCCTTGCATCTGTCTCTAAAATCTGGCATTCTAGTATGATTTCAATGCTTCACCTGAATCAGTGTAGAAAAGGGAAATCTAACAAGTCAAATTTAGATGTTTTGGTTTTTGCACATTTGATTAAAGATGAAAAGGCAGAGAAGTAAAATTAAATTTCATCATTTTATAATTTTTAGGCTCTGTTCAAGGTATATATAATTACTGAAAGAATGCAAAATGATTATTAATTTTATTCTGCAGATCAGAAGAATCACTTAAGAGAAGCACAGCTCCAATCAAAGAAGGTTGGGAAATTTTAAATACTTTCCCCTTTCAATAGGTAATGGTAAAATAGAAACTAAAATTTATTTGGTCATGAATAAAATTTGTTATTGAGCTCAGACGGTGGGTCAAGTGTTGAATTAAACTGAATTTGAAACAAAGACAAAGCAAGTTCCATATTTGGGTCTTTTGCCAATGTTTCACTATTTCTTTACTGAGGAAACAGCAAAATAATTTTTTCCTGTCTGAGCACTTTCTTTGTATAACTCCTGTTATATTTTCCCTATTTTTTGTTAAAGTATAGTGATTCATGAATATTTCACTTACTGGGGGCTGAAAGATTAAGCATGTCAGCTATATTGATATCAAAAACCTAATAATAACAATTAAGAAAACACCAATAGGAACATATATGTCAATAATTACTTTAAATGTAAATGGATTAAATGCTGTAACCAAAAGCCATAGACTGGCTGAATGGATACAAAAATAAGATTCATATACATGCAGTCTACAAGAGACCCACTTCAGACTTAGAGACATACACAAACTGAAAATGAGAGGATGGGAAAAGATATTCCATGCAAATGGAAATCAAAAGAAAGCTGAGGTGGAAATTATCATATCAGACAAAATAGATCTTAAAATATAAGAGATAAAGAAGGACACTACAAAATGATCAAGGGATCAATCCAAGAAGAAAATATAACAATTATAAATATTTATGCTCCCAATATAGGAGCACCTCAATACATAAGGCAAACACTAACAGACATAAAAGGAGAAATTGACAGTAACACAATAATAGTAGGAGCCTTTAACACCCTGACTTAGACCAATAGACAGATCATCAAAACAAAAAATTAATAAGGAAATACA
The DNA here is from genome assembly GCF_019320065.1 of Cervus canadensis. Lineage (NCBI taxonomy): Eukaryota > Metazoa > Chordata > Mammalia > Artiodactyla > Cervidae > Cervus > Cervus canadensis. The sequence continues at coordinate 31,479,910 of NC_057419.1, forward strand.
AGCCTTAAATGAAACATTCGACCAAATGGACCCAATTGATATCTTCAGGACACTCCATCCAAATGCAGAAGGATACACTTTCTTCTCAAGTCCACATGCAACATTCTCCAAGATAGATCACATCTTTGGGTCACAAATAAGGCCTCAGTAAATTAAAAAAAAAAAAACTGAAATCATATCAAGCATCTTTTCTGACCACAATGTTATGAGACTAGATATCAACTACAGGGGGAAAAATGCAAAAAAACAAAAACACATGGAGATTAAATAATACATTTCTAAATAATGAACAGGTTACTGAAGAAATAAGGTAAATCAAAAAAATTCCTAGAAAAAAACAGACAATTAAAACACAATGATCCAAAATCTATGGGATGCAGCTCATGCAGTTCTAAAAAAGAAGTTTATAGTAATACAATCCTACCTGAAAAAACAAGAAAAACATTGAATAGACAACCTAACTTTACACCTAAAACAACTGGAAAAGAAGAAAAAAAACCCAAAGATAGCAGAAGGAAAGAAAAAGGTCAGGGCAGAAATAAATGAAAAAGAAATGAAGGAGACAATGTTAAAGATTAATAAAACTAAAAGCTTGTTCTATGAGAAGATAAGATTGACAAACCATTTTGACAAACCACAAAATTGACAAACCATTAGCCAGACTCATCAAGAAAAACATGGAGAAGAATCAAATCAACAAAATTATAAATGAAAAGGAGAGGTTACAACAGATGACACAGAAATTAAGATTATAAGGACTATAATCCTAATTTAATTTAATCCAACACAAAAGATTATAAGAGACTATTACAAGAAACTATATGCCAATAAAATGGATGACCTGGAAGAAATGGACAGATTCTTTAAAAAGTTCACCCTTCGAAGACTGAACCAGGAAGAAATAGAAATTATGAGCAAGTAAACTGCAAACACTGAAACAAAAACTGTGATCAAAAATGTCCCAAAAAACAAAAGCTCAGGGATAGATGGCTTCACAGGTGAATTGCCCCAAAAGTTTAGAGAAGAGACAATGCCTATTCTTCTGAAACTCTTTCAAAAACATTTTGGAGGATGGAACACTTCCAAAAGCTTTCTACAAAGCCACCATCACCTTGATTCCAAAGCCAGACAAAAACATCATTAAAAAAATAATTGCAGGCAAATATCACTGATAAACATAGATGCAAAACTCCTCAAGAAAATTCTAGCAAACAGATTCAACAACACATAAAAAAGATCATACAGCATGATCAATTCGAGTTTATCCCAGGAATACAAGGATTCTTCAATATACACAAATCAATCAATGTGATACACCATACTAATAAACTAATAGATAAAAACCATATGATAATTTCAACAGATGCAGAAAAAGCTTTCAACAAAATCCAGCACTCATTTATGATTAAAAAAAAATACTCTTCAAAAAATGGGCATAGAAGGAACCTACCTCAACATGATAAAGGCCATATACAAGAAACCCACAGGAAACATTGTTCTCAGTGGTGAAAAACTGAAAGCGTTCCTTCCAAGGTCAGAGATAAGACAAGAGTGCCCACTATCACCACTATTATTCAAAATAGTTTTGGAAGTCCTAGCTATGGCTATCAGAGAAGAAATATAAAAAGAATCCAGATTGGAAAAGAAGTAAAACTCTTACTCTTTGACCCACCTCTTAGAATAATGAAAATAAAAACAAAAATAAACAAATGGGACCTAATTAAACTTAAAAGCTTTTGCACAGCAAGGAGGAAAGACTGCCCTCAGAATGGGAGAAAATAATTGGAAATGAAGCAATTGGCAAAGATTAATTTCTGAGGTATACAAGCAATTCATACAACTCAGTACCAGAAAAACAAACAGATAAAAAAGTGGGCAAAAGACTTAAACAGGCATTTCCCCAAAGAAGACATACAGATGGTTAATAAACACATTAAAAGATGCTCAACATCACTCATTATTAGAAAAATGCAAATCAATGCTGCAATGAGATATCACCTCACACTCGTCAAAATGTCCATCATCAAAAAATCCACAAACAACAAGTGCTGGAGAGGGTATGGAGAAAAGAAAACTATAACATTGTTGGTGGAAATGTAAATTGATACAGTTACTATGGAAGCCAGTATGGTGATTCCTTTAAAAAGGAGAATAAATCTACCCTATGACCCAGCAATCCATTACTAGGCATATATCCTGAGGAAACCCAAACTGAAAAAGCCACGTACTCTAATGTTCATTGCAGCACTATTTACAATAGCTAAGACAGGGAAGCAACCTAGATGTCCATTGACAGATGACTAGATGAAGAAGCTGTGGTAAATATATACAATGGAATAATACTAAGCTACTAAAAGGAAGGCATTTCAGTCAGTTTTAATGAGATGGGTGAACCTACAGCCTATTTTACAGAGTGAAGTAAGTCAGAAAGAAAAAAAACAAATATGTGTATTAATGCATATATTTGGAATCTAGAAAGATGGTACCAATGAACCCATTTGCAGGGCAACAATGGAGATGCTGACATAGAGAACAGACTTATGGACATGGGAGATGGGGAGGAAGAAGAGGGTAGGACAAATGGAGACTGTAGCATGGAAACATACACACTAAGGAGAGGTGGCAAGAATACACAGAAGAACTGTACAAAAAAGGTCTTAATGACAGGGATAACCATGATGGTGTGGTCACACACATAAAGCCAGACATCCTGGAATGTGAAGTCAAGTGAGCCTTAGGAAGTATTACTATGAACAAAGTTAGTGGAGGTGATGGAATTCCTGCTGAGTTAATTCAGATCTAAAACAAGATGCTGTTAAAGTGCTGCACTCAATATACCAGCAAATTTGGAAAACTCAGCAGTGGTCACAGGACTGGAAAAGATGAGTTTTCATTCTTTTCCCAAAGAAAGTCAAAGCCAAAGAATGTTCAAACTACCAGACAATTTCACTTATTTCACATGCTAGTAAGAAAATGTTGAAAATCCTTCAAGTTAGGCTTCAACAAAATGTCAATTGAGAATTACAGATGTACAAGTTGGATTTAGAAATGGCAGAGGAACCAGAGATCAAATTCCCAGCATCCAATGGATCACAGAAAATCCAAGGAAATTCCAGAAAAACATCTACTTCTGCTTCATTGACTATGCTAAATCCATTGGGTGTGTGGATCATAACAAACTGGAAAACTCTTAAAGAGATGGGAATACCTGACCACCTGACCTGCCACCTAAGAAACCTGTATGCAGGTCAAGAAGTAACAGAACAAGACATGGAACAATAGGCTGATTTGAAACTGGGAAAGGGGTATGTCAGGTCAGTATGTTGTCACCCTGCTTATTCAACCTATATGCAGAGTACATCGTGTGAAATTCTGAGCTGGATGAGGAACAAGATGGAATCAAGATTGCCAGGAGAAATGTCAATAACCTCAGATACCCAGATGACACCACTCTTATGGCAGAAAGCAAAGAGGAACTAAAAATTCCCTTAATGAAGGTGAAAAAGAATGAAAAACCTGACTTAAAGCTCAGTATTCAAAAAACTAAGATCATGGCATCCAGTCCCATTGCTTCATGGCAAATAGTTGGGGGAAAATGGGTAGGTACAGTGACACACTTTATTTTCTTGGACTCCAAAATCACTGTGGACGGTGACTGCAGCCACGAAATTAAAAGACACTTGCTCCTTGGAAGAAAAGTTATGACAAACCTAGGCAGCATGTTAAAAAGCAGAGACATCACTTTGCCAGCAAAGGTACATATAGTCAAAGCTATGGTTTTCCAGTAGTCATGCATGAATGTGAGAGTTGGACAGCAAAGAAGACCGAGCATTTAACAGAAGCCAAATTAAAGAACAAAACTCCATAATGAAAAAAAAAAAAAAGAAGACCGAGCATTGAAGAATTTATGCTTTTGAACTGTGATGCTGGAGAGGACTCTTGAGAGTCCCTTGGAAAGCAAGGAGATGAAACCAATCCATCCTAAAGGGAATCAACTCTGAATATTCATTGGAAGCACTGATGCTGAAACTGAAGCTCCAATACTTTGGCCACCTGATGCAAACAACTGACTAATTGGAAACAACCCTAATGGGGACAGATTGAAGGCAGAAGGAGTCGAGGGCAACAGAGGATGAGATGGTTGGATGGCATCATTGAACAATGGATATGAACTTGAGAAAATTACAGGAAATAGCGAAGGACAGGCAATGGCACCCCACTCCAGTACTCTTGCCTGGAAAATCCCATGGACGGAGGAGCCTGGTAGGCTGCAGTCCATGGGGTCGCTAAGAGTCGGACATGACTAAGTGACTTCACTTTCACTTTTCACTTTCATGCATTGGAGAAGGAAATGGCAACCCACTCCAGTGTTCTTGCCTGGAGAATCCCAGGGATGGGGGAGCCTGGTGGGCTGCCATCTACGGGGTCGCACAGAGTCAGACAGGACTGAAGCAACTTAGCAGCAGCAACTTAGCAGCAGTGAAGGACAGAGAAACCTGGTATGCTGCAATTCATGGGGTCACAAAGCGTCAGACACAACTGAGTGATTGAACAACAACAACCATATCTAAAATAGATAACCAGTGGCAATTTGCTGTATAACTCTGAGTACTCAAACCAAGGCTCTGGAACAACCTAGAGGAGTGGGAAGGGGTGGAATTGGGAGGGAGGCTCAAAAGCGAGGAGACATGTGTACCTATGTGATTCATGTTGATGTATAGTGGAAACCAACGCAATATTGTTAAGCGATTATCCTTCACATGGACAAACCTATAGTTGTTTCATGTTGATGTTTGGTAGAAACCAATGCAATACTGTAAAGCATTTATCCTTCAATTAAAAATAAATACATTTAAAAATAAAAATAAATAAATAAATAATTTTTTTAACCTAGTAATAATACAGAGGTAGCTCACAGTTACTGTGCATTCAACATGTTTCAGGCACTGTAATAAGTGTTTTATGTACATTCATCTCATGTAAACCTACAAAAACCCTATTAGGATGGTTCTTTTGTTACCCTATTTGTCCGATGAAGAAACCAAGTCACAGAACAGATAAGTGGCTGAACCAGGATTTAAACATAGACTATTGGGTTCCAGATCCTTCACTTGATATTGTTACAATAAACTGTGCTTCAAAATAGAAAAATAAATTATACCAGAGCTTAAATGAACAGGGTACAAGTCATACACCACCTTTCCTGTCTTATCACCAAATCAACTGGAGGATTCAACTGAAATAGTAGCTCCTACATTCACTTAGTCTCTACAAGAAGCCATCATTTCCTTTCTGATTTCTTATTATTCCATGTATTAACCTTTCTCAATGCACTTTTCACTTTCAACCTAGAATACAGGGCTCCATGGAATCAGGGACCAAGATCTCATATACATATATACATGTATATATATGATTTATTTATTTTCTACTTCAGCCACAGCCTGTGCTAGCATAGTGTCTTGAATACTATTGTTCATTAAATGTGTGTTGAGTGAGTGAACAGGATAAAGTGGGATAACATAAGTTGCTCAATGACTGTTATCTTTTTTCCCAGAGTATATGCCTCTTTGTATCACTCACAAAGCCATACACAAAGTAGAAACTTAATATTTCTTGAAACTGTTGAAAAGTCTCTAAATTTCTGTATACAAAGGAACACTTGCTCAGAGCAGAAAAGTGTATTTGATATTCTGTAAAACTTCTTGGAAGGCCATTTCCATGTAGAGTTAACATTACACAGGAGTAAGAAGCCTGAAATGATAAAATCTGAAGTAGATTCCTCATCTGACACTCTTCCTACCTCCCAATCTGTTAAAAAAAAACTTTTTTAAATAACAACAATAATGATATAAAAATACAACTCTAGCAGTTACCACAAGTTTAGTCTCTTATTTTCCAAGCACTTAACATTCATCATCTTGTTTAATACTTATCACAACCCTATGAGGTAAGTATTTTTATTTCCAATTTACAGATAAAGGAGCTAAGGCCCAGAGAGCTTAAGTGACTTACTTAAGGTCATACAACTAGTAACTGGCAAAGCTGGGATTCAAACAAATGTCTGTTAGATTCTTAAGACTGTGCTCATTCTACTACATTCACTATGTGTCCTCACAGACTCATGAGGCTCTTATTTCTGTGTTCCAACCCGCTACTCAAATACAGCTTCTGTATACAGCACACCAAATTTTGTCAGTTTTTCAAATTTGGAGACATTATGATTGAACTTAAGAGCTCAAATGCTGGAATGAGACACACCTCGGTTTGAATACCAGCTTCACCACTATGGGCTTCCTTGGTGGATTAGACGGTAAAGCATCTGCCCACTATGCGGGAGACCTGGGTTCGATCCCTGGGTGGGAAAGATCCCCTGGAGAAGGAAGTGGCAAACCACTCCAGTACTCTTGCCTGGAAAATCCCATGGACAGAGGAGTCCATGGGGTCGCAGAGTTGGACATGACTGAGCGACTTCACTTTCACCAATAAGCTATGTGCCCTTGGATAAGTTACTTACCTTCTTATAGTCTCAATTTTCTTATCTATAAAAGGGGAACAAAACTAGTACCTCATAGGGCTAGTGTGAGAGAAAAAAAATGAGGTAATGCATATATAGGGCCTCAGACATAATAAATCTGGGCAAACGGTACTTGTATTTGCTACCCAAAAATATTATTGCTCATTTGTCATAATTATGCCAAGTGTTGATAACATGTCACAATTTTTCCTACACGAAGAAGATGAAAGAGTTGTGTAACTATCAATTCCGACAAACCAGTGCAAAGGAAAATATAATAAATTCTGCTTATTGGGGAAATGGAGACACTGTTGAGGTAAGTCTTCACCAGAAGACAGGGAAAACAGAAGCCATTATTAAAGGAATCCCATGCTATGGCTGATAAAACAAGTCATGGATTGCCAGCACCTAAGTCTAGACTCCAGATGATATCCAGCTCCAATACACAAAAGAGGTTTTGCTTAAGGACTACTTGGGGCATTCTCTGGCCCAAATTGAATTGAGACGGACCTCTCAAAAAATAAACTATACTTTCTCTCCACTGAAGAGGAAAAAAAAATTCTGGGAATAAAAGGCCTATTCTCTTGTGATTCAATTCTCTTGTGAGTGGTGAATTTCCTGTTGCTTAAAAAAACCAAAGTATATAGGAAAGGCATAAATTAAAGCATGGTGCAAAAGAGTCTCTGTTCAATATTAACCTATCCGTAGCACAGGTACACAGAAGAAATTTAGGATCACTCTTCATACTCACCTCTGCTATCTTTAGTCCCAAGTCAAGAGAGATTTAGCTCTTAGTGATTCAATATTTTTATTTTAAAAAATAGTGTTAGCAATTATTTTTACCTAGCCCTCAATCTGTAGGGTTTTCCATCACTTCCACTTTTTCAGGAATGCTAACATCCATTCCAGTGTCCACATCTTTGCTTACACAGTTCAGGTGACAAAGAACTCACCAGCTGTCTAGGTAGTTAAGTGCACAAAACATGATGGAAGATTTACCCTGACACTGAGACAAAAACTTACTTGACTTTCTTTCTATGCATTGTCTCCAGGCCATCTAGCATTAACTGGTTAGCTTTTCCCAGCAAGGGAGTAAGAATGGTTGATTTTTTTTTAATTATATTGGAGTATAGTTTATTTATGATGTTGTTAGTTATGGGTATATAGAAAAGTGGATCAGTTATATATATATATATTCTTGTTTTCGATTCTGTACCCTATACCCATATAGCTCATTATAGAATATTGAATACAGCTCCATGTGCTATATGGTAGGTTCTTATTAGTTGTCTATTATATATATATATAGTTGTGTGTATATGTCAATCCCAATCTCCCAATTTATCCCTTCCCCTCCTTCCCCCTTGATAATCCTAAATTTGTTTTTTACACTTTTTACTATATTTGTGTTTTGGAAAAAGTTTCATTTTCACCATTTATTTTAGATTCCACATATAAGCAATATCATGTGATATTTGTCTTTTTCTGTCTGACTTTTTTGGCTTACTGCACTCAGTATGACAAACTCAAGGTCCAACCATGTTGCTGTAAATTACATTATTTCATTTTTTTATTATGAACACAGTTATTTTTTAATTTTCAAAGTTTTTATTGGGGTATAATTGATTTACAGTGTTTTAATTTCAGGTGTACAGGAGAGTGAATCTGTTATACATATATCTACTCTTTTTTAGATTCTTTTCCAATATAGGTCACTGAGTATAGAGTTCCCTGGGCTATATAGTAGGTGCTTATTAGGTATCTATTTTATATAGTGTTCATATGTCAATCCCAATCTTCCAATCTATCCCTTCCCACTGTGCTCACTCCCTGGCAACCATAAGTTTATTTTCTACATCTATAACTGTTTTGGTTTTATAGATAAGTCAATTTATAGCCTCTTTTTAGAGTCCTCATATAAGTAATATCATATGATATTTGTCTTTCTCTTACTTCACTCAGTATGACGGTCTCTAGGTCCATCCATGTTGCTGCAAATGGCATCAGTCCATTCATTTTAATGGCTGAGTGATATTCCATTGTATATATGTACTCCATTTTCTTTATCTACTCCTCTGCCAGTGGATATTTAGGTTGCCTCCATGTCTTAGTTATTGCAAACAGAGCTGCAATGAACAGCAGGGTGCACGTATTTTTTCCAGCTTTGTTTTTCTCCAGATATATGCCCTGGAGTGGGATCGCAGGATCATATGGTAGCTCTATTTTCAGTTTTTTAAGAAACCTCCAAACTATTCTCCATGGTGGCTGAACTAGTCTGCGTTTCCACCAACTGTGTAGGAACTGTGTTCCCTTTTCTCCACACCCTCTCCAGCATTTATTGTTTGTAGATTTTTTAATGATGGCCATTATGAATGGTGTGAGGTGATATGTCATTGCAGTATTTTTAAATTAATTTAATTGGAGACTTTACAATATTGTGGTGGTTTTGCCATACATTGACATGAATCAGCGATGGGTGTGCAAGTGTCCCAACATCCTGAGACCCCCTCCAACCTCCCTCCCCACCCCATCCCTCTAGGTTGCTCCAGAGCACCAGCTTTGAGTGCCCTGCTTCATGCGTCAAACTTGCCCTGGTCATCTGTTTTACTTATGGTAATGTACATGCTGCAATGCTATTCTCTCAAATCTTCCCACCCTTGCCTTCTCCCACATAGTCCAAAAGTCTGTTCTTTACAGCTGTGTCTTTTTTGCTGTCTTGCATGTAGGGTCATTGTTACCATCTTTCCAAATTCTATATATATGTGTTAATATACTGTATTGGTGTTTCTCTTTCTGGCTTACTTCATTTTGTATAATAAACTCCAGTTTCATCCACCTCATTAAAACTGACTCAAATATGTTCCTTTTTATAGCTTAGTAATATTCCATTGTATATATGTACCACAACTTCCTTATCCATTCATCTGCCAATGGACATCTAGGTTGCTTCCATGTCTTAACTATTGTAAACGGTGCTGCAATGAACACTGTGGTACACATGTCTCTTTCAGTTCTGGTTTCCTCGGTGTGTATGCCCAGCAGTGGGATTGCTGGGTGATAGGGCAGTTCTGTTTCCATTTTTTAAGGAATCTTCACACTATTCTAAATAGTGGCTGTTCTAGTTTGCATTTCCACCAATAGTGTACACCACACCCTCTCCACATCCTCTCCAGCATTTATTGTTTATAGACATTTTGATGGCAGGCGTTCTGACTGGCATGAGATGGTACCTCATTGTGGTTTTGATTTGCATTTCTCTGATAATGAGTGATGTGGAGCATCTTTTCATGTGTTTATTAGTCATCTGTATGTCTTCTTTGGAGAAATGTCTGTTTAGTTCTTTGGCCCATTTTTTGATTGGGTCATTTATTTTTCTGATATTGAGCTGCATGAGCTGTTTGTATACTTTAGAGATAAACTTTTAATCAGTTGCTTTGTTTGCTATTATTTTCTCACATTCTGAAGGCCGTCTTTCACCTTGCTTATAGTTTCCTTCGTTGTGCAAAAGCTTTTAAGTTTAATTAAGTCCCATTTGTTTATTTTTGTTTTTATTTCCATTACTCTGGGAGATGCATCATAGGGGATTTGCTGTGATTTATGTTAGAGAGTATTCTGCCTATGTTTTCTTCCAAGAGTTTTATAGTTTCTGGTCTTACATTTAGATCTTTAAACCATTTTGAGTTTATTTTTGTGTATGATGTTAGAAAGTGTTCTAGTTTCATTCTTTTACAAGTGGTTGACCAGTTTTCCCAGCACCACTCGTTAAAGACATTGTCTTTTCTCCATTGCATATTTTTGCCTCCTTTTTCAAAGATAAGTTGTCCATAGGTGCGGATTTATCTCTAGGCTTTCTATTTTGTGCCACTGATCTATATTTCTGCCTTTGTGCCAGTACCATACTGTCTTGATGACTGTAGCTTTGTAGTATACTCTGAAGTCAGGCAGGTTGATTCTTCCAGTTTCATTCTTCTTTCTCAACATTGCTTTAACATTTTGAGGTTTTTTGTGTTTCCATACAAATTGTGAAATTAGTTGTTCTAGTTCTGTGAAATATACTGTTGGTAGTTTGATAGGGATTGCATTGAATCTATACATTGCTTTGGGTAGTATACTCGTTTTCACTGTGTTGATTCTTCCAATCCACAAACATGGCATATGCCTCCATCCATTTGTGTCATCTTTTATTTCTTCCATCAGTGTTTTATAGTTTTCTATATAGTTTTTAAAGGATGAGTAACATGCCACTGTATACATGTACCACTTCTTCTATATAAAGTCCTCTGTCGATGGACATTTAGGTTTCTTCCGTATCTGGGCTACTATAAACTGTGGTGCAATGATTGTCAGGAAAATGTCAATAACCTCAGATATAGAGATGACACCACCCTTCTGGCAGAAAGTGAAGAGGAATTAAAGAGCCTCTTGATGAAAGTGGAAGAGGAGAGTGAAAAAATCTGGCTTAAAACTCACCATTCAAAAAAACAGACGAATGGATAAGAAAGCTATGTTACATATACACATGGAATATTACTCAGACATTAAAAAGGATACATTTGAATCAGTTCTAATGATCTGGATGAAACTGGAGCCTATTATACAGAGTGAAGTAAGTCAGAAAGAAAAACACCAATACAGTATACTAATGCATATATATGGAATTTAGAAAGATGGTAATGATAACCCTGTATGTGAGAGAGCAAAAGAGACACAGATGTATAGAACAGTCTTTTGGACTCTGTGGGAGAGGACGAGGGTGGGATGATATGGGATAATGGCATTGAAACATGTAAATTATCATATGTGAAAATAATCGCCAGTCCAGGTTCGATGCATGAGACAGGGTGCTCGGGGCTGGTGCATTGGGAAGACCCAGAGTGATGGGATGGGGAGAGAGGTGGGAGGGGGGTTCAGGATGGGAAACACATGTACATCCATGGCAGATTCATGTCAATGTATGGCAAAACCAATACAATATTGTAAAGTAAATAAATAAATAAATCTGGAAAAAAAATAAACTAAGATCATGGCATCTGGTCCCATCAATCCATGGCAAATAGATGGGGAAACAATAGAAACAGTAACAGACTTTGTTTTCTTGGGCTCAAAATCACTGCAGATGGTGACTGCAGCCATGAAATTAAAAGACATTTGCTCCTTGAAAGAAAGGCGATGACCAAACTAGACAGCTTATTAAAAAGCAGGCTTTTGCCAACTTTGTTGCCAAAGACCTTTGCCAACAAAGATCTGTGTAATCAAAGCTATGGTTTTCAAGTAGTTATGTGTGGATGCGAGAGTTGGACCATAAAGACAGCTGAGTGCTAAAAAATTGATGCTTTTGAACTGTGGTGTTGGAAAAGACTCTTGAGAGTTCCTCAGAGAGCAAGGAGACCAAACCAATCAATGCTAAAGGAAATCAATCTTGAATGTTCATTGGAAGGACTGATGCTGAAGCTGAAGTTCCAATACTTTGGCCACTTGATGCAAAGAGCTGACTCATTGCAAAAGACCTGATGCTAGGAAAGATTGAAAGCAGGAGGAGAAGGGAACAACAGAGGATGAGACGGTTGGATGGCATCAGTGACTCAATGGACATGAGTATGAACAAGCTCTGGGAGATGGTGACAGACAGGGAAGCCTGGCATGCTGCAGTCCATGGGGTCGCAACAATTCAGACATGACTGAGTGACTGAGTAATCAACATTAGGGAATATGGACCCTTTTGTGTCATTTTTTTTTAATATGTATATATGCTCAGGAGTGGGATCACACAGTCAATATGGTAGCTCTATTTTTGGTTTTTTAAGGAAACTCCTTTTATTCTCCATAGTGGCTGTATCAGTTTACATTCCCATCAATAGTGTAGGAAGTTTCCCTTTGCTCAACACCCTCTACAGATTTTGTTTCTATATTTTTTGATGATGGACATTCTGACTGATGTGAGATGGTACCTGATAGTAGTTTTGACTTGCATTCCTCTAATAATTACTGGTACCTGATATTAGTTTTAATTTGTATTCCTATAAAAAGAAATGTAATAAAAGAAATTGGTTGTCTGAGAAGGCCTTACAGATAGCTGAGGAAAGAAGACAAGCAAAATGTAAAGGAGAAAGTTAAAGATATACCCAACTGAATGCAGAGTTCCAGAGAATAGCAAGGAGAGATAAGAAAGCCTTATTAAGTGAACAATGCAAAGAAATAGAGGAAAACAATAGAATGGGAAAGACTAGAGACATCTTAAAGAAAATCAAGGATACCAAAAGAACATTTCATGCAAAGATGGGCACAATAAAGGACAGAAATGGCATAGACCTAACAGAAGCAGCAGATAGTAAGAAGAGGTGGCAAGCATACACAGAAGAACTATACAAAAAGGTCTTAATGACCCAGATAATGATGTTGGTGTGATCACTCATCTAGAACCAGACATCCTGGTATGTGAAGTCAACTGGGCCTTAGGAAGCATCACTATGAATAAAGCTAGGGGAGGTGATGGAATTCCAGCTGAGCTATTTCAGATCCTAAAAGATGATGCTGTTAAAGTGTTGCATTCAATATGCCAGCAAATTTGGAAAACTCAGCAAGTGGCCACAGAACTGGAAAAGGTCAGTTTTCATTCCTTTATCAAATAAAGGCAAAGCCAAAGAATGTTCAAACCACCAGACAATTGCCCTCATTTCACATGCTAGCAAAGTAATGCTAAAAATTCTCCAAGACAGGCTTCAACAGTACATGAACCATGAAATTTCAGATGTTCAAGCTGGTTTTAGAAAAGGCAGAGGAACCAGAGATCAAATTGCCAACATCTGCTGGATCTTTGAAAAAGCAAGAGAGTTCCAGAAAAACATCCAGTTATTCTGCTTTGTTGGCTATGCAAAAGCCTTTGTAGAAGGTTTTTAAAGAGATGGGAATCACAACAAACTGTAGAAAGTTTTTAAAGATATGGGAATACCAGACCACCTTACCTGCTTCCTGCGAAATCTGTATGCAGGTCAAAAAGCAACAGTTAGAACCAGACATGGAACAACAGACTGGTTCCAAATTGGGAAAGGAGTAAGTCAAGGCTGTATATTGTCACCCTGCTTATTTAACTTATATGCAGGGTACATTATGTGAAATGCTGGGCTGGATAAAGCACAAGCTGGAATCAAGATTGCCAGTAGAAATATCAACAACATGTTATGCAGCTGATACCACTCTAATGGCAGAAAGTGAAGAGGAATGAAAGAGCTTCTTGATGATGATAAAAGAGGTGAGTGCAAAAGCTGGCTTAAATCTCAACGTTCAGAAAACTAAGATCATGGCATCTGGTCACATCACTTCATAGCAACAGATAGGGGAAAAGTGGATACAATGACCGACTTTATTTTGTTGGGCTCCAAAATCACTACAGACAGTTAGTGCAGCCATGAAATTAAGAGACACTTGCTGGTTGGAAGAAAAGCTATGACAAAGCTAGACAGCATATTAAAAAGCAGGTCCATATAGTCAAAGCTGTGGTTTATCATGTAGTCATGTGCGGAGGTGAGAGTTGGGCCATAAAAAAGGCTGACTGCCAAAAATTTCTGCTTTCAAATTGTGGTGCTGGAAAATATTCTTGAGAGTCCCTTGGACAGCAAGAAGATCAAAACAATCAATCCTAAATGAAATCAACCCTGAATATTCACTGGAAGAACTCATGCTAAAGTTGTAGCTCCAATACTTTGGCCACTTGGTGTGAACAGCTGACTTATTAGAAAAGACCCTGATGCTGGTAAAGACTGAAGGGAAAAGGAGGAGGGAGCAGCAGAACACGAGATGGTTACATAGCATCACCAACTGAATGGACATGAATTTGAGCAAACTGTAGAAGATACTGAAGGATACTGAAGCCTGGTGTGCTGCAGACATGGAGTCACAAAGAGTTCAGACACAACTTAGCGACTGAACAACAACAGTTAGTGATGTTAATCATTTTTTCACGTTCCTCTAAGTCTTTGGAGAAACATCTGTTTAAATCTTGCACCCATTTTTTATTAGGTTTTTTCTTTTTTTAATTAATTTATTTTTTATTGAAGCATAATTGCTTAACAGATTTTGTTGTTTTCTGTCAAACCACAACATGAATCAGTCATAGGTATGCATATATCCCTTTCTTTTTGAAGCTGCCTCCCATCTCCCGCCCCATCCCACCCCTCTAGATTGATACAGAGCCCCTGTTTGACTTTTCTGAGCCATACAGCAAATTCCCATTGGCTATCTATTTTACATATGGTAATGCAAGTTTCCATGTTACTTTTTTCCATATATCTCATCCTCTCCTCCCTTCCTCCATGTCCATAAGTCTATTCTCTATGTCTGTTTCTCCACTCTTGCCCTGTAAATAAATTTTTCCATACCATTTTTCTAGGCTCCATATATATGTGTTAGAATATGGTATTTATCTTTCTCTTTCTGACTCACTTCAATCTGTATAATAGGTTGTAGATTCATCCACCTCGTTAGAACTGACTCAAATGTGTTCCTTTTTATGGCTGAGTAATATTCCATTGTGTATCTATACCACAAATCATTAATCCATTCATCTCTTGATGAACATCTAGGTTGCTTCCATGTTCTTGGTATTGTAAATATTGCTGCAATGAACAATGGGATACATGTGTCTCTTTCAATTTTGGTTTCCTAAGGGTGTATGCCTAGGAGTGATATTTCTGGGTCACATGGTGGTTTTATTCCCAGTTTTCTAAGAATATCCATACCATCTAAAAGTAGTTCAAGAGTGTTCCCTTTTCTCCACACCCTTTCCAGCATTTATTGTTTGTAGACTTTTTGAGGGCCATTCTGACCGGTGTGAGGTGATATCTCATTGTAGTTTTGATTTGCATTTCTCTAATAATGAGCAATGTTGAGCATCTTTTCATGTGTTTGTTAGCCATCTGTAGGTCTTCTTTGGAGAAATTTCTGTGTAGGTCTTTTTCCCACTTTTTGATTGGGTTGTTTGTTTTTCTGGTATTGAGTTGTATGAGCTGCTTGTATGTTTTGGAAATGAAACATTTGTCAGTTGTTTCATTTGCTATTATTTTCTCCCATTCTGAGGACTGTCTTTTCACCTTGGTTAGTTTCCTTTGCTGTGCAAAAGCCTTTAAGCTTAATCAGGTCCCACTTGTTTACTTTTGCTTTTTTATCCATTACTCTGGGAGGTGGGTCATAGAGGATCTTGGTTTGATTTATGTCATCGACTGTTCTGCCTATGTTTTCCTCTAAGAGTTTTATAGTTTCTGGTCTTACATTTAGGTCTTTAATGCATTTTGAGTTTATCTTTGTGTATGGTGTTAGGAAGTGTTCTAATTTAATTCTTTTACATGTAGCTGTCCAGTTTTCCCAGCACCATTTATTGAAGAGGCTGTCTTTGCCCCATTGTATATTCTTGCCTCCTTTGTCAAAAGTAAGTTATCCATGAGTGCATGGGTTTATTTCTGAGCTTTCTATTTTGTTCCATTGGTCTATATTTCTATTTTTGTGCTGGTACCATACTATCTTGATGACTGTAGTTTTGTAGCATAATCTAAAGTCAGGAAGGCTGATTCATTCAGCTCCATTTTTCTTTCTCAAGACTGCTTTGGATATTTGGGGTCTTTTAAGTTTCCATATGAATTTGAATGTCCATATGAATTGTGATTTTTTTTCTTCTAGTTCTGAAAAATGCTCTTGGTAATTTGATAGGGATTGCATTGAATCTATAGATTGCATTTGGTAGTATAGTCATTTTTATAATATTCATTCTTCCTACCCAGGAACATGGAATATCTCTCCATCTGTTTATGTCATCTTTGATTTCTTTCGTTAGTGTCTTATAATTTTCTGTTACAGTTATTTTGTCTCCTTAGGTAAGTTTATTCCTAGATATTTAATTCTTCTTATTGCAATGGTGAATGGGATTGTTTCCTTAATTTCTCTTTCTGATGATTCATCGTTAGTATATAGAAATGCAAGTGATTTCTGTGTATTGATTTTATATCCTGCAACTTTGCTAAATTCACTGATTAGCTCTAGTAACTTTCTGATACTATCTTTAGGGTTTCCTATGTACAGTATCATGTCATCTGCAAACAGTGAGAGCTTATTCTTTTCCAATCTGGATTCCTTTTGTTTCTTTTTCTTCTCTGACTGCTGTAGCTAGGACTTCCAGAACTATGTTGAAACGCTTGTCTTGTTCCTGATCTTAGGGGCAATGCTTTCAGTTTTCACCATTGAGAATAATGTTTGCTGCAGGCTTATCATATATGGCCTTTACTATGTTGAGGTAGTTTCCTTCTATGCCCATTTTTTGAAGAGTTTTAATCATAAATGGGTGCTGAATTTTGTTAAAGGCTTTTTATTCATCTATTGAGATTATCATATGGTTTTTATCTTGCAATTTGTTAATATGGTGTATCACATTGATTGATTTGTGTATATTAAAGAATCATTACATCCCTGGAATAAACCCAGCCTGATCTGTTTCTGAATTCTGTTTGCTAAAATTGTGTTGAGGATTTTTGCATCTATGTTCATCAGTGATATTGGCCTGGAGTTTTCTTTTTGTGTGTTGTCTTTGTCTGGTTTTGGTATCAGAGTGATGGTGTCCTTGTAGAATGAGTTTGGAAGTGTTCCTTCCTCTGCAGTTTTTTGAAAGAGTTTTAGAAGGATAGGCATTAGCTCTTCTCTAAATGTTTGATAGAATTCTCCTGTGAAGCCATCTGGTCCTGGGCTTTTATTTTTGGGGAGATTTTTGATCACAGCTTCCACTTCAGTGCTTGTAATTGGGTTGTTCATAATTTCTATTTCTTCCTGGTTCAGTCTTGGAAGATTGAACTTTTCTAAGATTCTGTCCATTTCATCCAGGTTATCTATTTTAATACCATATAGTTGTTCTTAATAGTCTCCTATTATCCTTTGTATTTCTGCATTGTCTATAGTAACCTCTCCTTTTTCATTTCTAATTTTGTTGATTTGATTCTTCTCTCTTTTTTTCTTGATGAGTCTGGCTAAGGGTTTGCCAGTTTTGTTTATCTTCTCAAAGGACCAGCTCTTAGTTTTATTAAATTTTTCTATTGTTTCTTTCATTTCTTTTTCAATTATTTCTGCTCAGATCTTTATGATTTCTTTCCTTCTACTTACTTTGGGATTTTCTTCTTTTTCCAGTTGTTTTAGGTGTAAAGTTAGGTTGTCTATTCAATGTTTTTCTTGTTTCTTGAGGTAGGATTGTATTGCTATAAACTTCCCTCTTAGAACTGCTTTGCTGCATCCCATAGGTTTTGAGTTGTCTGGTTTTCATTGTCATTTATTTATATAAATTTTTTATTTCCCTTTTTATTTCTTCAGTAACCTGTTGGCTGTTTAGAAACAAATTGTTGAGTCTCCATGTGCTTGTGTTTCTTACGGTTTTTTTTTTTTTCCTTGTAATTGATATCTAGTCTCATAGTGTTGTGGTCAGAGAAGATGCTTGATATGACTTCAATTTTCTTAAATTCACTGAGGTTTGATTTGTGACCCAAGATGTGGGTCTATCCTGGAGAATGTTCCATGTGTACTTGAGAAGAAGGTGTATTCTCCTTTATTTGGATGGAATGTCCTGAAGATATCAATGAGATCCATCTCATCTAATGTATATCATTTAAGACTTATGTTTCCTTATTAATTTTCTGTTTTGATGATCTGTCCATTGGTGTGAGTGGCATGTTAAAGGCTCCTACTATTATTGTGATACTGTCAAATTCTCCTTTTATGTCTGTTAGTGTTTATCTTATGTATTATGGTGCTCCTATGTTGGATGCATAGATATTTACAATTTTTATGTCTTCCTCTTGGATTGATCCCTTGATCATTATGTTGTGCCCTTCTTTATCTCTTGTAAACTTCTTTAGTTTAAGGTCTATTTTGTCTGATATGAGGATTGCTACTCCAGTTTTCTTTTGCTTCCCATTTGCATGTAATATATGTTTCCATCCTCTGACTTTCAGTCGACATGTGTCTTGACGTCTCAAGTGGGTTTCTTGTAGACAGCATATATATGGGTCTTGTTTTTGTATCCATTCAGCCAGTCTGTGTCTTTTGGTTGGAGCATTTAATCTGTTTACATTTAAACTAATTATTGATAATATGTTCCTATTGCCATTTTCTTAATAGTTTGGTGTTGATTTTGAAGATCTTTTTTCTTCTCTTGTATTTCTTGACTATATAAGTCCCTTTAACATTTGATGTAAAGCTGGTTTGATGGCACTGAATTCTCTTAACTTTTGCTTGTCTGAAAAGCTTTTCATTTCTCCATCAATTTTGAATGAGATACTTCCTGGGTACAGTAATCTTGGTTGTAGATTTTTCCCTTTCATTACTTCAAATATATCCTGCCATTCCCCGCTGGCCTGCAGAGTTTTTGCTGAAAGATCAGCTGTTAAGCACGTGGGGTTTCCTTTGTATGTTACTTGTTGCTTCTCCCTTGCTACTTTTAATATTCTTTCTTTGGGTTTATACAATTATGGGTTTTGGCGTGTTTCTGCTTGGCTTTATCCTGTATGGGACTCTTTGTGCCTCTTGGACTTGATTGGCTATTTCCTTTTCCATGTTGGGGAAATTTTCAACTATAACCTCTTCAAAAATTTTCTCATACCCTTTATTTTTCTCTTCTTCTGGGACCCCTATAATTCGAATGTTGGTGTCTTTATTATTGTTCCAGAGGTCTCTGAGACTATCCTCAGTTCTTTTCATTCTTTTTACTTTATTCTTCTCTTCAGAAGTTATTTCTACCATTTTGTCTTCCAGCTCACTGATTCATTCTTCTGCTTCAGATATTCTGCTATTGATTCCTTCTAGAGTATTTTTAATTTCAATGATTGTGTTGTTTGTCTCTGTATGCTTATTTTTCAATTCTTCTAGGTTTTTGTTAATTGATTCTTGCATTTTCTCCATTTTGTTTTCAAGGTTTTTGATCATCTTTACTATCATTATTTTGACTTCTTTTTCAGGTAGTTTGCTTATTTCCTCTTCATTTATTTGGACTTCTGTGTTTCTAGTTTTTTCCTTCATTTGTGTAGTATTTCTCTGCCTTTTCATTATTTTTTTTTAACTTATTGTGTTTGAGGTCTCCTTTTCCCAAGCTTCAAGGAAAGTTTAATTCTTTCCTTGAAGAATGTTGAATTCTTTCTTCCTTTTGGTTTCTGCCCTCCTAAGGTTGGTCTAGTGGTTTATGTAAGCTTTGTGTAGGGTGATATTTGCGCTGAGTTTTTGTTTGTTCGTTCATTTGTTTGTTTGTTTTTCCTCTGATGGGCAAGGCTGAGTGAGGTGTAATCCTGTCTGCTGATGATTGGGTTTGTATTTTTGTTTTATTTGTTGTTTAGATGAGGCATCCTGCATGGCGTGCTATGGGTGATTGTGTTAGGGTCTTGTACTGAAGTGTTTTCCTTTATGTGAGTTCTCATTTTTTGATACTCCCTATGGTTAGTTCTCTGGCAGTCTAGGGTTTTAGAGTCAGTGCTCCCACTGCAAAGGCTTGGGGCTTGATCTTCGATTTTTGAGGCTGAGTGGTCCCTCTGCAAGCTGGAGGTCCAGGAGAGTCAGTGGTGTTGTTCCAGTTCAAGACCCAAATCTGAAGGCCTGGAAAAACAGGCCACAAGCACACTTCCAAGGCAAAGAGGCAGAAGGCAAGGGTGGGATTATTTCAGAGAATAGCACTGAAATATGTATATTACCATATGTGAAATAGATCACCAGTTCAAATTCGATGCATGAAACAGGGCACACGAAGTTGGTGCACTGGGACAACCCAGAGGGATGGGATGGGCAGGGAGGTGGGAGGGGGGTTTGAGATGGGGGACACATGTACACCCATGGGTGAGTCATGTCAATGTATGGCAAAAGCCACCACAATATTGTAAAGTAAGTAGACTCCAATTAAAATTTAAAATTTTTTTTAAAAAACAGGCAGATAAAGGTTACCATGACAACAGTGATCACCTAGACACTTTTCCCCTCGCAGGTATCTGGGGAAGAGAAAAGCTGGTTTTTCATTTTTTGATATAGAGGTGCATATACTACTTGTATATTTTGGAGAGTTATTCTTAGTTGCTTTATTTTCAAACATTTTCTTCCATTTTGATGTTTGTCTATTTGTTTTATTTATGTTTTCCTTTGATATGCAAAAGCTTCTGAAGTCTAATTTCATCTCATTAATTTTTTTTCATTATTGTAAGAGTTTGATTGTAAAAGATCTTGCTGTAATGTATATCAAAAAGCTTTCTGCCTATGTTTTCCTCCAATAATTTTATAGTGTCTGTCCTTACATTGAGGCCTTTAATCCACTTTGTGTTTGTCTTTGTGTATGATGTTAGAGAATGTTCTAATTTCATTCTTCACATGCAGCTGTCCAGTTTTCCTAGCACCACATATTGAAGAGACTGTAATTTCACCATTGTATATACTTGCCTCCTTTGTCATAGACTAGATTACCATGGGTGCATGGGTTTTTCTCTGGGTTTTCTATCCTATTCCACTGATATATATTTCTGTTTTTGTGCCAGTACTATACTGTCTTTATTACTGCAGCTTTGTAGTATAGTGTGAAGACAGGAAGGTTGATTCTTCCAGTTTTGTTTTTCTTTCTCAATATTGCTTTGGCTATTTTAAGTCTTTTGTTTTTCCATACAAATTGTACATATTTTTTTGTTCTTATTCAGTGAAAAATGTCATTGGTAATTTGATTGGGATTTCATTGAATCTGTAGATTACTTTCAGTTGTATAGTCATTTGCATAATATTGATTTTTCCAATCCAAGAACATGAAATATCTATCTGTGTCTTCTTTGATTTCTTTCATCAGTATCTGATAGTTTCTGGGTACAAGTCTTTTGCCTCATTAGGTAGGTTTATTTCTAAGTATTATATTCTTTACAATGTGATGGCAAATGGGATTATTTCTTTAATAGTGATTCAATATTTTTATAGATTATACTCCATTTAAATTTTTTTATCAAGTAATGGCTATATTTCCCTGTGCTGTACAATATATTCTTGTTGCTTACCCATTTTATTCATAGTAGTTTGTATCTCTTAATCCCATACCCCTATCTTGCCCCTCCCCTTTTCCTTCTCCCCACTGGTGACCACTAGTTTGTTTTCTATATCTGTGATTCTGATTTGTAATACTCATTCTATTGTCTTATTTTATAGATTCTACATATAAGTAATAACACATAGTATTTTTCATTCTCATTCTGGCATTCTACTATGCATAATATCCTCTAGGTCCATCCACATTGATGTAAATGACATTGATATTTTTAGTATCTTTTAAATATAGGAATGCCTGACCAGAGTAATTCCTAGGTAGGAATTATAAATCTATGTATATGCTCTAAATCCAGAGCTGACCAATTAGGACAACTTTGGTTTCAGAGACCTACTTGACATAAGAAACTATAATTTCAACCAAGTCATTTCCCTATTTGAGGCACTAGAAACATTAAGGATTTTGATTACATACTCTTCAGAGGTCCTTTGAACTCCAAAAATTTTCATTCTAAGGTAATGGAGAGTTGTACATTCTATGAAGTATCTGTACAAGCTATAAGGCATATTGTAGAATTTAAGTAATAACAACTGGCCATCATCTTTTACAGTGTCCCTTTGTGCTTTGTACTGGCAAATCATGTCTGCATGGCTAACTCTACTGACCCGGAAAAAGGTCACAAGGCCCCACATTTCAGCATTTCCAAAGTAATTCTTAATTTTGCCAAAGCAATCACTTAAACTCATGGGTGAATGAGAACAATTCAAGCAATAGTTTGTTTGTGACTTGTACTTTGTCAAAATACTAACTGAAAGTTAGTTGATGACACAGTCAATAAGTTTAGTTTTAACAAAGCACATAGACTATCATTAGATTTAGAGGTAATATTTCAAAATATATCCATTGTTCCTATGTCTAGCTCTGATATAACTTTTCAGAAACAACTCCTTGATTTTCTCTGTGTGGCAAATACTTTCATTTCTTCAAAATAAATTATTTCCTCCCAAGCATTGATAACTTTTTAAAGTCACCTTCATCAAAAAACTTGGGGAGAGATGGTGACATCATTGCAAAATGTCAGCTTATTTACTTGAAATCTTATAGTGGAATTTTCAAAAATTAAGGAAATTTTGACACCAATAAAATTAAAGTCATTACAGTGTAAAGGAAGCAAAGAAAGTAACATGAAGTGGGGGAAAATAATAAATGCATTCTATGAGAGAATCAGGATAAAAAAGATCTTGATCAGAAGCACTGAGTAAAATCTAATCTGAGAGAAAGTAATGAGGATAAATTTAAAATCCTACACATGAATACAGAGACCCAGCCCTACAAGAGTAAGATCAAGGAAGGCTTGGCTTAGTACCAATGTTTATCCTAGTGGCTATAAGACCAATAGGATTCAACAGAATCTGCCAAAAAATGAGTGGGGTCTTACTGTGCACTGAGAATACTTAACTGGGGTTCTGCGTTCAATTCTGGAATCCACAGTCAGATACATAATCCACAAAAGGTGAAGAAATTTGAAAGCTTGTTGTGATCTGCTTAGTTTCCCAATGTTATCTTTTGTTATGTATCCGCAAAGACCCTTCATTCAATCATGCCAACCTAGTAACAAATGCTTTAAATATTCTTTGTTTACCCATACTTACCACCATAATTCTGTTTCTCAGCTGAAGCACATCATTACCTTTTGTAAACATTTTCAAATATTCTACCTCAGGTTGTGGCTTGTTCTTGCCAATGTTTACCTCTATCAAAGGACTTATTGCACAGCTATTGACTTTTTTCTTAATCTTCATACCTAAGAGCTATTTAAAGACAGGATTTGGATCTTAGTATACTCAGCTTCCTGCACGGTGCCTGACACATAGTAAGTACTGAACAAACTACTTTAAAAAATAAAACTTATAAATTAACAGCTTAAGGAAATTTAGCTGCTATGCTGGAGGAATAAGAGAGGATGGGACACAGTAGTTGCTTTCAAATATTTCAAGATCTGTCACGAGAAAAGAAACCAAAATTATTCCCTTAAGCCTCAGAAAGCAAAACAAGAACTACTATGTAGAAATTACAAAGAAGTGTGGAACCTTCATATCCACATTTTCTAACAAAAATATGATGTTTTACTATAAGATTTCCAAACAAATGACTGCTCAGAAATTGGAATTTTCAAGGGCATGGGAGAGTGTGTTCAAGCTTTAGAGAGTTAAGAGTTTGTCTTCTACATAAAAAGGCCAAGAGACACATGAAAAGATGCTCAACATCACTCAGTAAGTTCAGTCGCTCAGTCGTGTCAGACTCTTTGCGACCCCATGGACTGCAGCCAGGCTTCCCTGTCCATCACCAATGCCTGGAACTTGCTCAGACTCATGTCCATAAAGTTGGTGATGCCATCCAACCATCTCATCCTCTGTCATCCCCTTCTCCTCCTGCCTTCAATCTTTCCTAGCACCAGGGTCTTTTCCAATGAGTCAGTTCTTCGCTTCAGGTGACCAAAGTATTGGAACTTCAGCTTCAGTATCAGTCCTTCCAATGAATATTCAGGATTGATTTCCTTTAGGATGGACTGGTTGGATCTCCTTGCAGTCCAAGGGACTCTCAAGAGTCTTCTCCAACACCACAGTTCAAAAGCATCAGTTCTTCAGTGCTCAGCCTTCTTTATGGTCCAACTCTCACATCCATACATGACTACTGGAAAAACCACAGATTTGACTAGACAGACTTTTGTCAGCAAAATAATGTTTCTGATTTTTAATATTCTGTGTAGGTGGGTCATAGCTGTTCTTCAAAGGAGCAAGCGCCTTTTACTTTCATGGCTGCAATCACCATTAGTCAACTCACTAATGCAAATCAAAACTACAACAAAACCCACTGAAATGTTGTGAAGTAATTAGCCTCCAACTAATAAAACAATTTAAAAAAATAAATAAATAAATAAATAAATATGCAAGAATAAATAAATTCAACCTTAGACTGTAAAAAAAAAAAAAAAAAACTACAGTGAGGTATCACTTCACACTGGTCAGAAAGGCCATCATTAAAATATCTACAAAAAATAAATGCTGGAGCAGGTGTTGAGAAAATGAGTCCCTCTACACTGTTGGTGGGAATATAAATTGGTACAACCATTATGAAAAATAGTATGGCAATTTTCAAAGAACAAAAAGTAGAGCTATTATATAATACAGCAATTCCACTCCTGGGCATATATCCTGAGAAACCTATATTCCAAAAATGTACATGGATTCCAATGTTCAGTGTAGCACTATTTACAAGAGCCAGGACATGGAAGCAATCTAAATGTCCATCAACAGAGGAATGGAAAATGAAGATGTGGTAATACATACAATGGAATATTACTCGGCCTTTAAAAAAAAACAACAAAATAATGCCATTTAAGCAACATGGATGAACCTAGAGATTTTCATATTGAGTGATGTAAGTCAGTCAGATAAAGACAGATATCATGTGATATTGCTTATATGTAGAATTTTAAAAATCATACAAATGAATTTATTTACAAATGAGAAATAGAGTCACAGATATAAAAAACAAACTTATGTTTACCAGATGGAAAAGGGTGGGGGAGGGACAAATTGGGAAATTCAGATTGACATATACACACTGTTACGTATAAAATAGAAAACTAATAAGAGCCTACAGTATAACACAGGGAACTCTACTCAGTATTCTCTAATGATCTAGATGGAAAAAGTATTTTTAAAAAGAGTGAATATAAGCTTATGTGTAACTAATTCACTTTGCTGTATGCCTGAATTCAGCAAAGCATTGTAAATCAACTATACTCCAAAAGAAATTTAAAATATAGCAACATGAACTAGCTACTTGTTTTTTTAAAAAAGAGTTCATGTTTTGTAGATTCTGTAACACTTAAGCTCTTAGAACTCTATCAGTTCAGTTCAGTTCAGTTGCTCAGCCGTGTCCCACACTTTGGGACCCCATGAATCGCACCATGCCAGGCCTCCCTGTCCATCACCAATTCCCAGAATTTACTCAAACTCATGCCCATCAAGTCGGTGATGCCATCCAGTCATCTCATCCTCTGCCGTCCCCTTCACCTCCTGCCCCCAATCCCTCCCAGCATCAGGGTCTTTTCCAATGAGTGAACTCTTCGCATGAGGTGGCCAAAGTACTGGAGATTCAGCTTCAGCATCAGTCCTTCCAATGAACACCCAGGGCTAATCTCCTTTAGGATGGACTGGTTGGGTCTCCTTGCAGTCCAAGGGACGCTCAAGAGTCTTCTCCAACACCACAGTTCAAAATCATCAATTTTTCGGTGCTCAGCTTTCTATATAGTCCAAGTCTCACGTCCATACATGACCACTGGAAAAACCATAGCCTTGACTAGACAGACCTTTGTTGGCAAAGTAATGTCTCTGCTTTTTAATATGCTATCTAGGTTGGTCATAACTTTCCTGCCTAGGAGTGTCTTTTGGTTTCATGGCTGCAGTCACCATTTGCAGTGATTTTGGAGCCCAAAAAAATAAAGTCAGCCACTGTTTCCACTCTTTCCCCATCTATTTCCCATGAGGTGATGGGACCAGATGCCATGATCTTGGTTTTCTGAATGTTAAGCTTTAAGCCAACTTTTTCACTCTCCTCTTTCACTTTCATCAAGGGGCTTTTAGTTCCTCTTCACTTTCTGCCATAAGGGTGGTGTCATCTGCATATCTAAGGTTATTGATATTTCTCCCCGCAATCTTGATTCCAGCTTGTGCTTCTTCCAGCCCAGCATTTCTCATGATGTACTCTGCATATAAGTTAAATAAGCAGGGTGACAAAATACAGCCTTCACGTACTCTTTTTCCTATTTGGAACCAGTCTGTTGTTCCATGTCCAGTTCTGACTGTTGCTTCCTGACCTGCATACAGGTTTCTCAAGAAGCAGGTCAGGTGGTCTGGTATTCCCATCTCTTCCAGAAGTTTCCACAGTTTATTGTGCTCCACATAGTCGAGGCTTTGGCGTAGTCAATAAAGCAGAAATAGATGTTTTTCTGGAACTCTCTTGCTTTTTTGATGATCCAGCGGATATTGGCAATTTGATCTCGGGTTCCTCTGACTTTTCTAAAACCAGCTTGAACATCTGGAAGTTCACGGTGCACGTATTGCTGAAGCCTGGCTTGGAGAATTTTGAGCATTACTTTACTAGCGTGTGAGATGAGTGCAATTGTGCAGTAGTTTGAGCATTCTTTGGGATTGCTTTTCTTAGGGATTGGAATGAAAACGGACCTTTTCCAGTCCTGTGGCTACTGCTGAGTTTTCCAAATTTGCTGGCATATTGAGTGCAGCACTTTCACAGCATCATCTTTCAGGATTTCAAATAGCTCAATTGGAATTCCATCACATCCACTAGTTCTGTTCGTAATGATGCTTTCTAAGGCCCACTTGACTTCACATTCCAGGATGTCTGCCTCTAGGTGAGTGATCACACCATCGTGATTCTCTGGGTCATGAAGATCTTTTTGATACAGTTCTTCTGTATATTCTTGCCACCTCTTAATATCTTCTGCTTCTGTTAGGTCCATACCATTTCTGTTCTTTATCGAACCCATCTTTGCCTAAAATGTTCCCTTGGTATCTCTAATTTTCTTGAAGAGATCTCTAGTCTTTCCCATTCTGTTGTTTTCTTCTATTTCTTTGCATTGATCACTGAGGAAGGCTTTTTTATCTCTCCTGGCTATTCTTTGGGACTCTGCATTCAAATGGGAATAGCCTTCCTTTTCTCCTTTGCTTTTCTCTTCCCTTCTTTTCACAGCTATTTGTAAGGCCTCCTCAGACAACCATTTTGCCTTTTTGCATTTCTTTTCCATGGGGATGGTCTTGATCCCTGTCTCCTGCACAAGGTCACGAACCTCCGTCCATAGTTCATCACGCTCTCTGTCTTTCAGATCTAGTCCCTTAAATCTATTTCTCACTTCCACTGTATAATCATAAGAGATTTGATTTAGGTCATACCTGAATGGTCTAGTGGTTTTCCCTACTTTCTTCAGTTTAAGTCTGAATTTGGCAATAAGGAGTTCATGATCCGAGCCACAGTCAGCTCCCAGTCTTGTTTTTGCTGACTGTATAGAGCTTCTCCATCTTTGGCTGCAAAGAATATAATCAATCTGATTTCTGTGTTGACCCTCTGGTGATGTCCATGTGTAGAATCTTCTCTTGTCTTGTTGGAAAAGGGTGTTTGCTATGACCAGTGCGTTCTCTTGGCAAAACTCTATTAGCCTTTGCCCTGCTTCCTTCCATACTCCAAGGCCAAATTTCCCTGTTACTCCAGGTGTTCCTTGACTTCCTACTTTTGCATTCCAGTCCCCTGTAATGAAAAGGACATCTTTTTTGGGTGTTAGTTCTAAAAGGTCTTGTACGTCTTCATAGAACCGTTCAACTTCAGCTTCTTCAGTGTTACTGGTTGGGGCATAGGCTTGGATTACCGTGATATTGAATGGTTTGCCTTGGAAATGAACAGAGATCATTCAGTCGTTTTTGAGATTGCATCCAAGTATTGCATTTCAGACTCTTTTGTTGACCATGATGGCTACTCCATTTCTTCTAAGGGATTCTTGCCCACAGTAATAGATATAGTGGTCATCTGAGTTAAATTCACCCATTCCAGTCCATTTTGGTTCACTGATTCCTAGAATGTCAACATTCACTCTTGCCATCTCCTGTTTGACCACTTCCAATTTGCCTTGATTCATGGACCTAACATCCAGGTTCCTATGCAATATTGCTCTTTACAGCATCGGACCTTGCTTCTATCACCAGTCCCATCCACCACTGGGTATTGTTTTTGCTTTGGCTCCATCCCTTCATTCTTTCTGGAGTTATTTCTCCACTCATCTCCAGTAGCATATTGAGCACCTACCGACCTGGGGAGTTCCTCTTTCAGTATCCTATCATTTTGCCTTCTCATACTGATCATGGGGTTCTGAAGGCAAGAATACTGAAGTGGTTTGCCATTCCCTTCTCCAGTGGACCACATTCTGTCAGACCTCTCCACCATGACCCGACCGTCTTGGGTGGCCCCACAGGACATGTCTTAGTTTCACTAAGTTAGACACGTCTGTGGTCCTGTGATCAGATTGGCTAGTTTTCTGTGATTATGGTTTTAGTGTGTCTGCCCTCTGATGCCCTCTTGCAACACCTACCATCTTACTTGGGTTTCTCTTACCTGGGACGTGGGCTATCTCTTCACGGCTGCTCCAGCAAAGTGCAGCCGCTGCTGCTTACCTTGGATGAGGGGTATCTTCTCACAGCTGCCCCTCCTGACCTTGAACGTGTAGTAAGGATCAAATCAATTGGATTCTAGTCCTGCATCTGCAACTTACTAGCTAGGTAATCTTGTTAAGATATTAACATCTCTCTGCCATGGATTCCTTGTCTATGTTATGGCAGAATTGGTCTAGAATTTTGCTTCCAACCAAAAAATTTATCGAATAAAGAAATAGTAAGGTTATATAGAATTTATACTTTATAAAACATATTCCCATTTCCTCTCATTTGATCACTACAACATCCCTGAGCATTGGTAGAAAGGTGGTACTACTCTATCTGACAAATCAAAAAATTATGGCCCAGAAAGTTTAGGTAATTTGCTAAAGATTTATTGTTCTTTTCACCACACCGTGTTGAATTTAAAACGAGAGCTTTTCGCTAATCATCTACTTTTTGAAATCCAGATATCCATGTTAACATCCATGTAAAGAAACCAAATCCAAGATACATGTTTCTATTTACCATTAGCAAAATAATTATGAAAAAGCTGGATAAACTTAAGCATATCTTTGTGTATAAACTTCTGAATGTAGTTGAAACACCCTGCACGAACCACATAGTCCTAGCCTCTTATCTCACTGAGCAAATAAAAATTGAATAAAAGAATGTTAAAGCCTAAATGAAAGCAAAATAACTATAATAATAAGGCTAAGCTTGTTTCTTAATACCCTGGCCAGGAATCAATATTAGCACTAGCATTTAGAAGTTATAGTCTAACCTCTACAAATTTTGAGAAAAAGTCATCATTTAAATCCCAACCTATGCAAAACACTTGGCTAGAGAGAGTTCTTTCAGTTTTAAAATTATATTACTTTTTAAACATGATGACAAATTAAAATCTAATTCATTATTCTACCCAAGGAAAATTCATTTATTTCTACTATACTGAGAATTCAGTGTGTATAGTGATAGTATAGTGATAACTCTGAGTACACAGGGGAAAAGAAACAACAACAACAACAAACACTACCCCAAGTCATCTGTTGATCATTGAACAGCTGAATCAGTTAATTTTCTTCCACAACCATCAACGCATTTTTGGTCTACTATAGCTCTTGAAATATCATATTTGCTACCAAAACTGAACCAATGAAAGGACAGGGTGTTTCTTCAACAGTTTTATCTTACAAGGAATATACAGTGTGCTAGGGCTTCCTTGGTGACTCAGTGATAAAGTATCTGCCTGCCAATGCAGGAGACATGGGTTCAATCCCTAGGTCAGAAAAATCTCCTGGAGAAGGAAATGGCAACCCACTACAGTATTCTTGCCTGGAAAATTGCATGGACAGAGGAGCCTTATGGGCTACAGTCCATGGGGTCACACTGCTTAACAACTAAACAACAGCAACAACAAATTTAGTGTGCTGACACTTCCTTTTGAGGTTCAGCACAAATTTGTTCCCTTTTTGCTTACTCTGAATATTAAAAAGTGAGCTCCAATGCCATTGCATTTTTCCTGAATCTTCTAGTGTTGTGACAGAAGTCTGGATATTGTCTTTGGTGAGGGAATGCATTCTCTAAAGAAAATGAAAATAGATTTCTCCTTAAAGAGGAATTAGATAGTATTTGGGTCATGTCATCAACTGATGATGGCAATTCCACTCTAAAAATACTTTGTTAAAATTCTGTTAAAATCTAGGCAGATCCCAAGAGTCTAAGCAGTTTCTTAATTTTCAAATACTGTCTGTTTCCTGTGACAACTCTTACATCAAAGTCAAAAATAGCGGAAATTCATTTTTTCAGTCAAGTTTTTTCTTTATCCCTAGTGAGTGTACTTGTCTGTAACAACTCAGGTTTAGTTTGCGCCTTCTTTGGAAGTGTCAACAATGGGAAATAGTTATAAGGAGAGAGGACAGATAAAATTCACAAACTTATTCAAATTGCTCTGGCTCTGGAAATGTCTCAGATAATGAATCTTCTATCTTGATATATATGGAATATAAATTTAAAATAAACTAAAAATGAGGCCTCTTTAGCTAAATGACATTGTAGTTTTCACAAATATTTTTCCTTTCAGCAATTACGTAATAGTGACAAAGACCTAAATTCTGATTCATTTCATTGTCAAACCTAACCAAAATGTAAAGTCTGTGTAAGGAATGAAGTCATTTCATGCTGTAATTCAATCCCAGAGAAATCTGAGATTCACTTGCAAAACTTGAATAACATTGACTTTTACAACCACAACTTACATGGTTCCATTTATGCTGCTTTTTGTTGCTGCCATTATTGTACAGTTTTTTGTTTTCCATGTGATCCTCTTAAGTGTTTTCTAGAGAAAACAAAGCAATTAGAAAGAGATTTGAGCAAAGGATATTTTCCCAGATCAAATGAAAAGTTTCCTTCATAAAGTAATGAAAGTAAAGTTCAAAAAAAGTGAAAGTGTTAGTCATTCAGTTGTGTCCAATTCTTTGTGTCCCCATGGACTGTAGTCAGCCAAACTCCTCTGTCCATGCGATTTTCCTGGCAAGGATACTGGAGTGGGTAGCCATTCTCTTCTCCAGGGGATCTTCCTGACCCAGGGATTGAACCCGGGTCTCCTGTATTGCAGACAGATTCTTTACTGTCTGAACTACCAAAGAAGTCCTTTCACTTGAGAGACTAACACTTTCAAAAAGCAGTAAGTGAATATTATTATCTTAAGAACTTAAAATTCATACTCTTTTAAGTACTAGGTGGTCACAAACTCTGTATTTACTTTTAATCATTTCTCAAGTATAAAGCCCTTGTTTCTTGAGTAGTTTTGAGCCTGTTAGAACCTAGTAAATTGAATTTTAAAAAAAAAAATTATTAACATTTTTACAAAATATTCAAAAATAGCTTTGCTACAGTTACCAGTCTTCAACTATGTCCCGATTTTAGTTAAGGAGATATTTTTGTAGTACTAACATAATGATGTGTTTTTCACACATAAGTAATGCTCTATAACCACCGGATTTCCTCTGAATTCCTTTTTATAAAAGGAAACTTACTTAATTTCCTGAAAAGATCTGTGATTTTTTTTGTCACTGAATAAAGAGGAACTTTGGTTCTCATTAGGCTTTAAGAATGCAAGAGACCTTAGAAACCATCTAGTCCAACCTTCTCATTGCACATATGAGAAAAATGAAACATAAAGAAAGGAAAGTATTTATACACATGAGGGTCTAAAATATTATTAATGCTCAAGTGATGTTTGATGAATGAATGAAGGAATAGATGAACTGATTGATGGATGATAGATGGATGGATAGGTTGGAAGATGGGTACTTAAATTGATGGATCAATGGATTAAATTAGTGGCAGAGTCATGGCTGGAGCCTCATTGTCCTGGCATTCAGTTCACTGTACTTCCACTGGATAATTTTACCTTCCTAAGCAAAAAAAAAGCATATTTGTACTTTTTTTAAAAACATAACTGATTTTGGCAATGGGATCTAGCAGAAAAAACTAATAGCTTTGAAGTCATACAAATCTAGGTTTGGGTCTCAAATCTACCAGCTAATAGTTGTATGATCTTTGGAAAGTTAGTTATCTTTTCCAGTTTCTTTTTCACTTGAAAGATGGGGGCAATGTAGTCAAAATGAAATTAAATATCTGTGTAAGAAATCTAGCAGGTGCATCACAATCGATGGATATTTGTTCAGTAAATATTTGTCCCACTCCTCTGTGATTTTAAATTTTTACTTTTATTATATAGAAATGCTGATACTATCTCTTCTGAAGATCATAGAACTTCCTTACAATATGTGGCTATAATCTAGTATTTCTCAAAGTGTGGTCCCTCAGACAAGCAGCATCAGCATGATGTGGAAACTTTCTAAGTATGCAAATTTTCAGACCCCACCCCAGATCTACAGTCAGAAACTCTAGGGATGGGGCCTAGAAATTCCTGTTTTAATAAACCCTCCAGGTGATTTTGATACATTTTAAAGTTTGAGAACCACTAGTCTATACCACTGATATCTCTAGGTTCATTGTTTAATATTCTAGAATCAATTAAAGACATGAGACCTTTAACTGTTTTTTTTTTCCTTAGGTATCTTCTGAAATAAGACATGACATATCCACATGTCATGTTATGTCAATCCATGATCCAGGAGGTGACATTAAGTGACACTTAAGTTCCAGTGACAGATTGTAAGTAAAATATAATAAACTTCTCCTTGTCAGGACGTTGTGAAGATGTCCTTTGTAATAACACCTCTAAACTGTCTCAACAGCTTTGTGAGTAAGCCACTGTACATACTTGTTAAAAATAAAAACTTTTGTATTTCCTGACATCTTTAAATTATTAATTACTCTTTGTAGCAGAAATTCTAGACTATCCTAAGTATTTCAATGAATAGTACTTTGTTGCTTTGTTTGGTTTGGTTTAGAAATAGCAGAGTTGAGCATGGACACATATACTCTAGATCATTTGACTCAGATGGACATGCTTGAAGAATGCCTAATAAGTTGTCCCATACAGCCCTAGCCAGGCAACTCTGAAATATAGACATAATGCCTAAGAGGAAACAAACATTTTCAGGAGGTGGAACTGTCTTTTCACATGTAAACCTTTATAGTAATGACAATGCCATTATCCTCTTTGCTAACTTGTGACCCAGGAGTTGGAGGACCAGGGGTACAGTGACCATTGTAAGAAAGAAAAGAATGGCTACTGAAAGGCTCTGAAAGATCAGCATAAAGTCCTCAGACCAATTAAAATTTAACCACCCAGACTCTAGGCATGAGAGACTCTCAACTACACTGAAGTTTAAAACAATTTCAACTGTACCCCAAATATTAATATTTCAGCTGGGATAGTAAGACAAAAATGGCTACCATAGGCCAAGACATCTGGACCCTGAAACAGTTTCATCTCAGCTGTAAGAAGGAAACTCATTTTGCTTTTTAATGCTATTTCTATTATGTTTCTACCATGTTCAAATCCAAGCTCTTTGAGGACAAAAGATAAGATCCAACAAATCTCTCAAGAAGTTCTTAACCATGTATATAGTAAATGTCTAAAAATTGAAGAAAATTATAAAATTTGCACACTGAAGAGGGATAGATAAAATGGTAATGAAGAGACACAAATCCCTTCACCTGGTCTCATCAACAATTCTCTCACCCCTCTGTCCCACAAACAGGAATGATATTGAGTAGTCTTGATCCAATTCCTGGCACTTTTGAATTTCTGAGTAAATATAAACAAAACCCATAGTCTATGAGTCAAGACTACAGAAGTCATGTCAAAAGGTAGATTATTCAGTTAGATATGTATATTGGTGGTGATTTGTAGATAATTTTAGATGGAACACAGACAAGCTTTTTTGTTTTTAACATTATTTAGCACATCTAGCCTATGATGTCAAAAAGACCTAAGTTTAGGATAATGATAAAATACATATTTAAAATAAAGTTAATTTAAATAAAAGTGGCAAGCAATTAATAAAAGTGATGAGAATGTAACAGATATTAGGAAAGTAGTATGAAAATGACCAAAATTTAGGCTTAAGGAAAACTGACTTTCAGTAAAATTCAAGCCTTGGGGAAATAGGGTATACATTTATAACTTGAAGTCATTGAGTTTTTATAGTCAAGTAATGAAATATTCATTATTATGTTTAGTCTGTATTTAATCAGAGTTGTTGTGTTGCCAATCAAATTGGCAAATGATTTAGGAGGGAAAGATTTTAATTAAGGGAACAAACACTGGGACTTGATTTGAAAGAAAAAGGGAAGGGGAAAGGAGAGAGGAGACCAAGATCAAGAGAGAATGAGAGAAGAGTGGGGAGAGGAGAATGTACTCGAATTTTCTAAGTTTCTAAAAGCTTTTTTTTTTTTTTTGGTAGGTAAGTTCAAGTGCTTCATTAATTCGGTTAGGGTCTCTTTTCAGTTCCCTAGGTTTTAAGCTAGGACTAGATGTCTAATTACTCTATGCCTCATATACAAATATCATTTCTTTGCCTGTCTCAGAAAGACAGAAATATCCAAAATGAACTTATACAATGTGGTTTTATTCACTCAAACAAGAGAATGTAGTGATACCTGGAACAATAGAAGTTTAAGGGGACAGGGACTCTGAGCATAGAAGGTCTTCTTCCAGATTTCTTGCAGGCCACATTCTCTTGGATGTTTTACTGGAGAGAGGAACAAAAACAAACTTCGTCTGTTAAAAAAAACAAACGAAGTTTCAAATAGGACCAGAGGTACTATTAAATCTTTGAATCTGTGTCTTGACATAAGACAATAAAACATTTCTCCTACTTATCTTGCTAAAGTATTAATTTAGAATACTAACTATAAAGATTTATTTAGAACTATTTTCCCATTGATTCTCCTGCCAAAAACGTAGAGAACACAGACACACACTTTCTTTCATCTGTCTATCTATTGATGCATGTAGATAGACAGATAGATTTAGGCATAGATATAAATATATATGGGCTTCCCAAGTGGCACTTGTGGTAAAGAACCCACCTGCCAATGCAGGAGACATAAGAGATGTGGGTTCAACCTCTGGGTAGGGAAGACCCCCTGGAGGAGGGCATGGCAACACACTCCAGTATTCTTGCCTGGAGAACCCAATGGACCTAGGAGCCTGGTGGGCTATAGTCCATAGGCTCACAAAGAGTCAGATACAACTGAAGCAACTTAGCATGCACATGCCTGAATATATACATATATAAATATATCTGAAAATTACTATCATAAGGATATTTTTAAGTTCTTAAGTGCTTTTAACTTTTTACATTACTCATTTCAAATAGATAGTTTGTGATCATTCAAAAGGAGATAAGAAACATGAAAACCTGGTATTGCTTTACTAAGCAGATTAACCTCATTTCACTTTTAAATATGGTTAATATACTTAGCAGACTAGTAGAGTGGTATAGACTTAATATATCTGGATTTTAGCTAATCGTTTTACAAAGTCTCTTATAGTGAATTTTTGGACAAAATGATGAAAGGTGGGATGAATCATTAGACAGTTAAATGTGGAGCATGTTGAACATATGTAACCTCGAGCTGCTGATGAATGTTTCTATTGAGCAAGGAGAGGCTAGCTGTACCACATTGAGTGCTTGCCAGACCATAATGTTGGAGCAGGGATAAATGGTTGCAGAAGAGTACCAGGATGATAAGGGGTAGTCAGAAGCATATTACATGAGAAACAGCTCAAGGAATTGAGGCTCTTTCACTTGGAGAAGATTTATGGAGAATATCAGTGCAGTCTCCAAAAACTTGAAGGGATATTATATTGAAAAATTAGAACTTAATCAGTATGGCTGCAACAGGCAGAAGAAAGACTAATGAGTGAAAATTTCAGTGAAATAGATTCGAACTCAACAAAAGGAAGAACTTTCTGGCAACAGTAAAATGAGCTGTCTGGGAAGATGATGAGTTCTTTGTCTTGGAGGGTGCCGAGGCTGGATTGGATGAGTGTCAAAGATGTTGAAGTGGATGTGATGGAGTAAGAGACTGGGTTAGATGGCCTTCAAAGCTTTCCTAATTCTCAGAGCATATTAACTTATTCATTTCACAAATATTTCTTGAGCTCCTACTAAGTGCCAGGCACCATTCTACGTGCTAGAAAGAGTAGAGAATAAGACAAATTTCCTGTACTGATGAGGTCATATTCTATTAGAAGAAACAGGCAATAAATCAGAAAACAATTAAATATTTAAGATAATGTCAAATAATGAAAGTGTCAGAAAGAAAGTTACATCTTTGAATCATTTGTTCCTTACAATCACTGGAACTGAGATCATTTGATTTACAAATGAGTACACTGCCCACTAAACTTATTATTGAAAGAGTTTAGGCCTGGGATTTATCAGACCAGATTGGGAGAGAGAAACGAACATTGGTGACTCCTCTAAAGTATGTTACAAGATTCTCATAAAATGTGAAATTAACAGTGTGAGATTCATAGTCAGTGACTAATTATGTTTCTTGACTCCAGAAGAACACAGCTTTAGAAATCATAATGTAAATAATGAGAACAATGTATGTTAGTTCATGCCCTCCAATCACTCTTGTAAATGATTGTTTTACAGATACTGTGTGGAAGAGAAAACAAAATTGGCGAGGCCTACATGAGCATGCAAATGAGTGATATTATCAGGTCAATCATAGGCAAAAATCATTAAGTAATCAGATTTTTGGCTGGTTTTTGGTTCAGAAATAAGAAAGGGCCTCTTCATCAAATTCTTCAAGTCACACCACCTACTCTATGTGGCAAGCCTCTACATTTTTTAATACACCTGCCTCAGAAACCAAGCTCCAGGTCAGCAAAGGTCCATACTGAAGACAGTGGTAGCAAAATTGCAACCTACAAAATTGGATGTAATATAGCCATATTTATGACTCTCACTATGACAGCCACTCACTCACTCTGCTATTCAGGGAAGACAGAGGCATTTTAGATGTAAAAAGGCAAGCAAATGAAAAGTTTTTTCTCAAGGAAATAAATTAGACCAAAAGTAAACTCTAAAATGAATTGAAAACAGCCACTCACTCTGGCCTAGTCAGTGAAATACAAAGCAGATCTTATGTCCCCCTGGACGCCCCTATTGATGAGTCAAAGTGAAACATCACCTGATGCAGAAAACAAGCCAAATTTAGTCAAGTCTAGAGAGGCATTGCCAAAATAGGGAGAGGTAAAACAAATAGCCAGATGAATTTTCAAAAAGGCAAACAACCAAAACAAACAAATACAAAAGATCATTTTAAAAGATAATAGCAAAATTTC
Organism: Cervus canadensis; assembly: GCF_019320065.1. Classification (NCBI taxonomy): domain Eukaryota; kingdom Metazoa; phylum Chordata; class Mammalia; order Artiodactyla; family Cervidae; genus Cervus; species Cervus canadensis. The sequence continues at coordinate 31,517,460 of NC_057419.1, forward strand.
CAATTCTGATTAGAACAGAAGGAAATGGAGGCTAAATGGGGTATATTGTCCTGCCTACCAAACCCTTTAGTACTCATGTAGATCAATCTGAAGCCAGGCCACTTACAAGTGAAGATATCTGGGGAGGAAAAAGAGTGGGCAAGACTCATGTCTTTAGGCTGTAGAAGTTGTTTTCAACTCCTAGCATTTAGCTAGGGTAACAACTGTTCACTGTTGACTCCATATGGGTGTAGGAGAGAAAGCTGATCTTAATAAAAATATTTGGATAAAACTTTGGAGATGATGCTCTACACGTCTGTTCTTTGTGTAACTGGCCCCCTTTGTCATAGATTCACTCCAGTTCAGTTCAGTTCATTCGCTCAGTCATGTATGACTCTGCAACACCATGAATCGCAGCGTGCCAGGCCTCCCTGTCTATCACAAACTCCAGGAGTCTACCCACACCTATGCCCATCGAGTCAGTGATGCCATCCAGCCATCTCATCCTCTGCCATCCCCGTCTCCTCCTGCCCCCAATCCCTCCCAGCATCAGGGTCTTTTCCAATGAGTCAGCTCTTCACATGAGGTGGCCAAAGTACTGGGGTTTCAGCTTCAGCATCAGTCCTTCCACTGAACACCCAGAGCTGATCTCCTTTAGGATGGACTGGTTGGGCCTCCTTGCAGTCCAAGGGACGCTCAAGAGTCTTCTCCAACACCACAGTTCAAAAGCATCAATTTTTTGGCACTCAGCTTTCTTCACAGTCCAACTCTCACATCCATACATGACCACTGGAAAAACCATAGCCTTGACCAGACGGACCTTTGTTGGCAAAGTAATGTCTCTGCTTTTTAATATGCTATCTAGGTTGGTCATAACTTTCCTTCCAAGGAGTAAGCATCTTTTAATTTCATGGCTGCAGTCACCATCTGCAGTGATTTTGGAGCCCCCCAAAATAAAGTCTGTCACTGTTTTCACTGTCTCCCCATCTATTTCCCATGAAGTGATAGGACTGGATGCCATGATCTTAGTTTTCTGAATGTTAAGCTTTAAGCCAACTTTTCCACTCTCCTCTTTCACTTTCATAAAGAGGCTTTTTAGTTCCTCTTCACTTTCTGCCATAAGGGTGGTGTCATCTGCATATCTGAGATTATTGATATTTCTCCCAGCAATCTTGATTCCATCTTGTACTTCTTCCAGCCCAGCGTTTCTCATGATGTACTCTGCATATAATTTAAATAAGCAGGGTGACAATATCCAGCCTTGACGTACTCCTTTTCCTATTTGGAACCAGTTTGTTGTTTCATGTCCAGTTCTAACTGTTGCTTCCTGACCTGCATATAGGTTTCTCAAGAGGCAGGTGAGGTGGTCTGATATTCCCATCTCTTTCAGAATTTTCCACAGTTTATTGTGATCCACACAGTCGAAGACTTTGGCATAGTCAATAAACCAGAAATAGATGTCATAGATTAGGTGATCATAAGTGCATGAGTTTATCTCCGGGCTCTCTATCCTGTTCCATTGATCTATGTGTCTGTTTTTGTGCCAGTACCATACTGCCTTAATTACTGTAGCTTTGTAGTACAGTCTGAAGTCAGGAAGCTTGATTCCTCCAGCTCTATTTTACTTTCTCAAGATTGCTTTGGATATTTGGGGTCTTTGTGTATCCAAAAATAAGCCCACATAACTGTTGGTACATTATCTTTGGCAAAGGAAGCAAGAATATAAAATGGAGAAATGGCAGCCTCTTCAATAAGTGGTGCTGGGAAAACTGGACAACCACATGTAAAAGAATAAAACTAGAACACTTCCTAATACCATACACAAACATAAACTCAGAATGGATTAAAGACCTAAATGTAAGGTGAGACTCTTTAAAACTCATAGAGAAAAATATAGGCAGAACATTTTTTGACATAAATTGCAGCAGGAACCTTTTTGACCCACTGCTTAGAGTAATGAAAATGAAAGCAAAAAATAAACAAATGGGACCTAATAAAACTTTGCACAGCAAAGGAAACCATGAACAAGACAAAAAGACAATGGTCAGAATGGTAGAAAATATTTGCAAATGAAGCAAATGACAAAGGATTAGTCTCCAAAATATATAAGCAGTTCATGCAGCTGAATATCAAAAAATGAACAACTCAATCAAAAAATGAGAGGAAGACCTAAACAGACATTTTTCCAAAGAAGATATACATATGGCCAACAAAAACATGAAAAGATGCTCAATATTTCTTATTATTAGAGAAATACAAATCAAAACTACAATGAGATATCACCTAACACCAGTTAAAATGGCTATCATCAAAAACAATCTACAAATAATAAATTTTGGAGAGGATATGGAGAAAAGGGAACCCTCTTGTTCTGTTGGTGGGAATGTAAATTGATATAACCACTCTGCAAATCAGTGTAGAACTTCCTTAAGAAGCTAGAAATAAAACTACCACATAAGGAAACAATAATTTTAAAAGGCACCTGTAAGCTAATTTCCACTGAAGCATTATTTACAATAGCCAGGGTGTGGAAGCAACCCAGATGTCCATTGATAGATGAATGGTAAAGTTGTGGTACATATATAAAGTGGAATATTACTCAGCCATAAAAAGGGGTGAAATTGGATCATTTGTAGTGATATGGATGAACCTAGAGCCTGTTGGAATAGAGACACAGACATAGAGAATGGACTTGTGGACACAGCAGCGGAAGGAGAGGGTGGGGTGAATTGAGAGTGTACCATTCACATATGTATGTATATATATATATATATATATATA
>NC_057419.1:31520229-31601029 GCF_019320065.1 Cervus canadensis
TTGATACAATTCACCTGTGAAGCCATATGGTCATGGACATTTGTTTGTTGGAATATTTTTAATCACAGTTTCAACAAGGAAGGGCATTACATAATGATCAAGTGATCAATTTAAGAAGATATAACAATTATAAATATTTATGCACTCAACATAGGAGCCCCTAAATACATAGGGAAAATGCTAAAAAAACAGCATTCTTTCACTAGTCAATCTCCTACCACTACTCTCCATAAACACACATCTCCCCACCAACCACAAGCATATTTCTATGCAAGCTGGAAAATAAACTTTTGCTCAGAATGGTTTTGAAGGGTTTGAGTTCCTTCTTCTCTCCTCATCCCAACTGAACATCAACAAATCAACTCATTCAGAACGGGACTTAAAAGTGCATGAGACAAGTGCTCGGGCCTGGTGCACTGGGAAGACCCAGAGGAATCGGATGGAGAGGGAGGTAGGGGGGGGATCAGGATGGGGAATACTTGTAAATCCATGGCTGATTCATCTCAATGTATGACAAAAACCACTACAATATTGTAAAGTAATTAGCCTCCAACTAATAAAAATAAATGAAAAGAAAACGAAAAGAAAAAGTGGCAGAGAGAAAAAATGAACAGAAGTCCCCATATCTGGCTCCTTCCTAAAGTTTCCAGTCCTTGTAAAACTATAGATCTCAAGGCGTGCACCTCTAGAAATTCTTGAACATTGACCTTATTGTGTCCTTGGATTTGCTTTTAAGGAAACATCTCAAATTATTCTGATGAGTTTATGAGGACTAGCATTTGAGAACCACTGAACACCACTGTTTTATAAATATCTTGCTTAAAAATGCAATATACAATTCACGTACTCTACAATGCACAAATCTTCGGTGACTTTTTACATGTTCATACTCCCATGAGGGGCTTCCCTGATGGCTCAGACAGTAAGAATCCTCCTGCAGTGCAAGAGACTGGGGTTCCATCCCTGAGTTGGAAAGATCCTCTGCAGGAAGAAATGGCAACCCAATCCAGTATTCTTGCCTGGAGAATTTCATGGACAGAGGAATCTGGTGGGCTACAGTCCATGGGGTCAAAAAGAGTCTGAAGCAACTGAGCGATTAACATACATACTCCCATGTGAACACTTTGTTGTTGTTGTTCTTGTTCAGTCACTAAGTCGTGTCTGACTCTTTGAGATCCCATGAACAGCAGCACATCAGGCCTCCCTGTACATCACCATCTCCCGGAGTTTGCCCAAGTTCATGTTCATTGAATAGGAGATGCTATCCGATCATCTCATTCTCTACCACCCTCTTCTCCTTTTGCCTTCAATCTTTCCCAGCATCAGGGCCTTTTCCAATGAGTCAGCTGTTCGCATTAGGTGGCCAAGGTATTGGAGCCTCAGTTTTTAGCATTAGTCCTTCCAATGAGTATTCAGGTTTGATTTCCTTTAGGATTGACTGGTTTGATCATCTTCCTGTCAAAGAGACTCTCAAGAGTCTTCTCCAGCACCACAATTTGAAAGCATCAGTTCTTCAGTGCTCAGGCTTCTTGATGGTCCAACTCTCATATCAGTACATGACTACTAGAAAGATCATAGCATTGACTAGATGGGCCTTTGTTGGCAAAGTGATATCTCTGCTTTTTAAAACGTAATCTAGGTTTGACATCTACTTCCATCACCAGTCACATCCACAACTTTTTTTTTTTTTTTCATTTTGGCCCCATCTCTTCATTCTTTCTGAAGTTATTTCTCCACTCTTCTCCAGTAGGATATTGGGCAGCTACCAACCTGGAGAGTTCACCTTTTAGTGTCATATCTTTTCTCCTTTTCCTACTGCTCATGGGGTTCTCAAGGAAAGAATACTGAAGTGGTTTGCCATTCCCTTCTCCAGTGGACTTCATTTTGTCAGAAGTTTCCACCATGACCTGTCCGCCTTGGGTGGCCCTATACGGCATGGTTCATAGTTCAATTGAGTTAGACAAGGTTGTGATCCATGTGATCAGTTCGGTTAGTTTTCTGTGATTGTGGTTTTCATTCTGTCTGTCCTCTGATAGATAAGGATAAGAGGCTTGTGGAAGCTTCTTGATGGGAGGGACTGGCTGTAGGGTGATCTGGGTCTTGTTCTGATGTGCATGCCCATGCTCAGTAAATGTTTAATCCAATTTTCTGTTGATGGGTACAGCTGTATTCCCTCTCTGCTGTTTACTCTGAGGCCAAAATATGGTAGGGGTAATGGCTGTAAATGCCACCTCCTTCAAAAAGACTTATGCCAAGACTGTTGTATTCAGTGCCCCGACCCTGCGGCAGGTCACTGTCAACCCGCGCCTCCACCAGAGATTCCTGGACACTCACAGGCAAGTCTGGGTCAGTCTCTTATGGTGTCACTGCTCCTTTCTCCTGGGTCCTGGTGTGCACAAGGTTTTGTTTGTGCCCTCCAAGAGACTGTTTCCCCCAGTCCTGTGGAAGTTCTGTAATCAAATCCCATGGGCCTCCAAAGTCAAATTCCATGGGAGTTCTCAGTCCCTTTGCTGGATCCCCAGGTTGGGGAATCTGTTGTGGGTCCTAGAACTTTTGTAACAGTGTGAAAACTTCTTGGTATAATTGTTCTCCAGTTTGTGGGTCATCTGCTCTGTGGTTCTGTGGTAGGGTTAATGGCGACCTCCTCCAATAAGACTTATGCCACACGCTGTGCCCCGCCCCCCAGGTCTGCTGCAATCAGAACCACTGTCCCCACAGCAGGCCACTGCTGACCCATGCCTCTGCAAGAGACACTAAATCACTCAAAGGAAGGTCTGGCTCAGTCTCTGTGGGGTCTATGGGTCTTGGTGCACAGGACCAGGTTTTGTTTGAGCCCTCCAAGCATCTCTGGCAGTTATGGAGTTTGATTCTAAATGTGATTTTGTCCCTCCTACCATCTTGCTGAGAAATCTGTAGGCAGGATCCACCGGATCTACTAGGCAACAATACTGGAGTGGGTTGCCATTTCCTTTTCCATCAGTCATTATTAGAGAAATGCAAATCAAAAATACAATGAGATATCACCTCACACTGGTCATAATGGCCCTCATCAAAAAGTCTACAAACAATAAATGCTGGAAAGGGTGTGGAGAAAAGGGAACACTCTTGCACTATCAGTGGGAATGTAAATTGATACAGCCACTATATTTTTTAACTTCACATAGCATCACTGAATGTTGATGCTTGAAAGAAATTTAGCAATCAGGGATTAAAGATCAGGCTTAAATGTCTATGATGATTCAGGGATAAAAAAAATTTAAGAGTAAAGTAAGTAGTGTAATGCAATAGGGAGTGATACTACACTAGATAATACACTAGAGTGTATTCTCTAGCTAAGGAAGCAGCCAATATTTACTCAGCTTCTATTGGATGTTGCTACATGGGAATATGTGCCTAATATAGATCTCTATTTTTCAAGAGAACTTGGAAATATGTTGTATAGGATTTCCTGATTTTTAATCAACTTTAATATAAACATAGATCAATCAAAACATACCTGTAGGTCACCTCTAGCCCAGAGAGGGTTAGTTTGCAATCTCTGACTAACCTAACTTCAGATAAGGCTAAGGATAAAAGGCTCAGAAAGGATAAAGGTTCAGAGACTCATCCACAGTCACACAGAAAGTTGAGGACAGAGCTGAAGCAGCCTAGCATAATAGTTTAAGTTGCTGGAGCACAGAGTATGAAGACAGATGGGTTGAGATAAATCCCATCTCCACCATTTTCCAGCTCTATGACCTCTTGTTTTGAGGCATTATTTAGTCTTTGTGAGCCTCAGTCTTCAAATATGTGAAACGGAGGAAGGGATGTTGGGTTGTTGTAGCTGTTGTTATACTAACTTAATTGAATGAGTTAATATAAGCAATCTGTGTGCATGCTCAGTCACTTCAGTAGTGTTTGACTCTTTGTGACACTATGCGCCGTAGCCAGTCAGGCTCCTCTGTCCATGTGATTTCCCAGGCAAGAATACAGGAGTGGGTTGCCATGCCCTTCTCCAGGGCATCTTCACCACTCAGGATTTGAACCCACATCTCCTGTGTCTCCTGTATTGCAAAGTGGATTCTTTACCACTGAGCCACTGGAGAAGAAATATAGCAAAGAGTATAGTATAGTGTAGTGTCTAGTGCATAGTAGGTGCTAGAGAAGTGTTTGCTGTTGTTGTTGCTGCTGCTGCTATTACTTCCGTGGGAAACGTACAAGAACAATAATATTATCTGTCATGTCTGAAGTTAGTTTCTTCAGGACACATTATTAAAATATGATACCAGGACATTTATAAATTTTCAACTTGATGAAACAGAGCATTGAAATGTGTCCTTAATGCCAAATGAACAATTAATCAAAATATTTTCAAGTTATTTTTAGCTCGAGAACGAAAGATATAGTAACCTATAGAAGAAAACTGATGTTAAAATAGGTGTGCTTAATGTGTGAGATTTTAACATCAGTTTTCTTCTATAGGTAACTATGTCTTTCATTCTTGTGTGTCTAACGTGTGAAATGGCTTCCATAGTGGCTCAGATGGTAAAAGCATTTGCCTGCAATACAGGAGACCCAGGTTAAATCCCTGGGTTGGGAAGGTCCCCTGAAGAAGGGAATGGCAACCCACTCCAGTATCCTTGCCTGGAGAATTCCATGGACAGAGGAGCCTGGCGGGCTACAGTCCATGGGGCCTCAAAGAGTCAGACATGACTGAGAGACTAACATTGCATGAAAAATTGTCTTTCCAATTTTTTTTAAAGTTGAACTTTGTTAAAGTTGGACTTTGTTAACCAAAGAAGTAGAGTTTTCATCAAACTTTAAGATGAATCATACAAGCAGTTCATCAGAAATACATCTATTTTACCTGGTAATATAAAAGTTGTGGGGGATTTAAAAAGTGTAATCCTAATACGAGTTTCTATTTTACAATGCTTTGGAGTTTCAAAAGCTTTTTTTCACAAATATTAGAGACCTAGATTGTTAGAACTAGAAGGCATTTAGGAAATTATCTAACACCTCTTATTTTCTACGTGAGGAAACACACCCAGAGAGATTGCTGTCTACACAAGGTCTGTTGACAGAACAAGAATATGACCCTCTAACAAGAGGAGACAAAATATAAGACAATATATAATTTGATCCCAACCAAGAACTACAATCAGTGTTGGCTGCATCTGCAATAGGAAGTGTGGAGTAGGGAAATCAGGCAAGGCTATTCAAAAGAGGCAGCTTCTGAACTGAGCCTAGAAATAAGGGTCAGATTTTTAAATTTTGAAAATCAGTCAGAGGGCATAGACATGTAAACAAAGTCTAGCTGAGTGTGCCATGTGAGTGGCACAACATAGAGACTAACAACGTTAGTATGGCATGAGTAAGGGAAAAGAGAAGCACTGCTAGAGAGGTGAGGTGGAATTACATCTTAAAGGGCTTTGAATGCAAAATCAAGAAATTCAGACATGAGGCCACAGCCAGGTGGTAAACTTCCTTTTTATGTCTTCATTTTAAAAAGCTGTGCCTTCATGTTAAGTGTTTTTACCACATATACATGCACATACACACACACACAAGTCACAAAGCAACTCTGGAAGATGTTGTTATGTGTTTATTACCTTGATTGTGACAATGGTATTACCGGTGTTTGCATATGTTCAAACTTATCAAATAGTACACAAAACATATGTACAATTTTAGATACTAATCATACCTCAATTAAGTGAGTGTTTTTAAAGAAAAGAAAAAGAAGAAAAAAAGAAATGTATGTTCATATTTCAAAGCTAACCCAAGTGCTACACTCTCCAACCCTCCAACCCAGAGTTGCTTATGATTAATAGTTTCTTATGAAACCTTCCAGAAATGTTCCCCATGGAGTTATATTAAAATAACATTATTTTTCAAACTGTTATCTACTATACTTACCGTGAGGTAGCACAGTGCCTCAATTGAACCATATCTGGCTTACACGAATATTGAAAACAAAAACTGTCCCGTGAGTACAACCCAGCTTGCTTAAAGGCACCTAAGAAATCACAAGTGAAGTGAAGTCGCTCAGTCGTGTCTAACTCTTTGAGACTCCGTGGACTGTAGCCCACCAGGCTCCTCCGTCCATGGGATTCTCCAGGCAAGAACACTGGAGTGCGTTGCCATTTCCTTCTCCAGGGGATCTTCCCAACCCAGGGATCGAACTCAGGTCTCCCGCATTGCAGGCAGACGCTTTAACCTCTGAGCCACCAGGGAAGCAAGAAATCACAAAGGCCTCTAAAAATTAAGAAAACTAAAATGCCTTTTCAGCTCTTGACAAATAATTCATCAGTATAATCTTTCCCATTTGCACATGCTGTTGGACATTGCTCTGCTGGTATGCATGAAGAAAACACAAATGTCCCAGGAATCTGATCTGATTCCTTGCTAATGATATTTTCTGCTTCAGTCTTTTAGCCAACAAATGATCAGAGAATAAGAGAGGAGTTATTTTTCTGTCAGGGATATATACAAAGAATTCAGTTTTAGATAATCCAGCTGTGCTGGTGAAATCAAATATGGCAGTGACAAGAACAAAATCATGCCATAAAAGAAATAGAAGAAAATGGGGTAATAGAATCTGGTTATGTAAATATGCTCCAAGAAGAAAGAATTGAAATGAAATAGTGAAATCAAGAGGTCCATGCTGGGGTTGACATGAGACAGTCTTGCTTGCTTAAAACCTGGTTTGGGGGGTGGGGAATTTAACCATTCTGAGCATGGAGGACATCACAGGCAGAATTATGGATTATTAAGAAAACACACAGTGTTTAGAAAACACACAGGGTGACAGTGGAAACAGTGTCAGACTTTATTTTGGGGGGCTCCAAAATCACTGCAGATGGCGATTGCAGCCATAAAATTAAAAGACGCTTACTCCTTGGAAGGAAAGTTATGACCAAGCTAGATAATATATTAAAAGGTAGAGACATTACCTTGCCAACAAAGGTCCGCCTAGTCAAGGCTATGGTTTTTCCAGTGGTCATGTATGGATGTGAGAGTTGGACTATTAAGAAAGCTGAGCACAGAATTGATGCTTTTGAACTGTGGTGTTGGAGAAGACTCTTGAGGGTCCCTTGGACTGCAAGGAGATCCAACCAGTCCATCCTAAAGCAGATGAGTCCTAGCTGTTCATTGGAAGGACTGATGCTGAAGATGAAACTCCAGTACTTTGACCACCTCATGCGAAGAGTTGAGTCACTGGAAAAGACCCTGATGCTGGGAGGGATTGGGGGCAGGAGGAGAAGGGGATGACAGAGGATGAGATGGCTAGATGGTATCACCGACTCGACGGACATGTGTTTGAGTAAACTCCGGGAGTTTGTGATGGACAGGGATGCCTGGCGTGCTGTGATTCATGGGGTCGCAAAGAGTCGGACACGACTGAGTGACTGAACTGAACTGACTGAACTGAAGAAAACACACACAAAAAAGGTTATTGGAAATGTTGAAATAAAATCACAATCAAGCTCTATTAGATATTCTTGCATGGAGTGGGGGTACAGCTAATGTGTGTCAGTAGTTTAATAAATTAAGAAAATATATAAGGCAGTTAAAACTTCAGGACCACACATTTCTTGACCATGTATACATACAACAATTGCTTTTTACTGTCATCTCTGCCATGTTTCACCTTTCTCTTTAGGTAGCTATGTATCACATTATATGTCTGTGAATTTACACACTTCTTTCATATTCTCCAAGCTTCATCTTAACTGAACTTGCCCTTGTCAATTCATAGACTAAAACTGATAATCTTTGTGCCCTTATTTTCACTATTTCCTCCAGTGGAAATGTCCATTTCTTCATCAATTCTAATTCCACCCTCATAATGGGATGATCAAATCTTACTCCTTTACAAAATCCAACCTAGAGGCGGGGGGATGGGGAAGGAGGTGGGAGGGATGTTCAAGTGGGGGGGGACATGGATAAACCTATGGCTGATTCATGTTGATGTTTGGTAGAAATCAATGTAATACTGTAAAGCAATTAACTTTCAATTAAAAATAAATAATTTTTTTTAGTATGCTGTAATGTTCTTTATCTTTCTGGCTTACTTCACTCTGTATAATGGGCTCCAGTTTCATCCATCTCATTAGGACTGATTCAAATGAATTCTTTTTAACGGCTGAGTAATATTCCATGGTGGATATGTACCACAGCTTCCTTATCCATTCATCTGCTGATGGGCATCTAGGTTGCTTCCATGTCCTGCCCAGGTGGGATGCATGAGACAAGTGCTCGGGCCTGGTGCACTGGGAAGACCCAGAGGAATCAGGTGGAGAGGGAGGTGGGAGGGGGGATTGGGATGGGGAATACGTGTAAATCTATGGCTGATTCATATCAATGTATGACAAAACCCACTGAAAAAAAAAACAAAAAAAAAATAAAATTAAAAAAAATACAATTAGTAAAAATGGGGGAAAATAAATAAATAAATAATTTTTTTAAAAATCTCAGCTAAAAAGTCATCTCTTCTACTAAGCCTCCCCAGACTCTACCCCTCAATCCTCTCCACCCACCCCACCCAATCACAATTTCACTTTTCCACCTTCATTGCATGGTACCTGTGTCTCTTATAGGACATTTAACTCCAGGAGATTTCTAAATTCTTAATACTAAAATATATATTTTGCTTGTATGCTGGCTTGTAGGAGGGCACCCAAAGCCAGTGCTCTAGGACAACCTATATGGATAGGGTGGGGAAGGAGGTGGGAGGGGGTTCAGGATGGGGAGGGGTGACAAATGTATACTTATGTCTGATTAATGTTAATGTATGGCAAAATGCATCACAATATTGTAAAGTAATCATCTGCCAATTAAAATAAGTAAATAATGTTTTTTTAAAAAGAAAAAGCTTCAAGTGGATTTGTCTTTGTATTCCTCACCCAAAATACATACTTCAAACACACACACACACACACACACACAAACACCTGCAGCACTGTGCCTTTAACTGCCTGAATGGTCAGTAAGTATTCATAGCACAGCTGTATTAATTATCATGAAATTTGAGAGGAATTTTGTTTGCACTAGATAAGCTGATACAGAAAATCAGTGGCAATTGCTTTTAGTGTGAGTATGATTTTTATCATCACCAACGACTCAACTAATGCCTGTTGTTAAGTATTAGCATTATATCTACTCCTCACAGCAACTCAGTAATGACCTTTATTATCCCCTACTTTCCAGATGAGAAAAATGAGTCCCAGAGAATTTAAGTAACTTGGCCAAGATCACACAGCTGGTAAAGTGCAGAGCTGGGAACTGAACCTTAACTTGCCTTACTTCGAAGCCTGCACCTTTTCCATTAGCACATTTTTTCAAAACACTTTCACAACAAAATATTGGGTTGTCAGGGTTGATATTCTCTCTTCTCCACACCCCATTCACAGCTGCATCTCCCATTAGTACACTCAGCCATTCCTCTCTAGTCCTACTGAGAGTCTACCTCTGCCCGTTTAACAGTCTGCCACCGTATAAAGACCATACCACCACCAATGTCTGAATAAGACTTTAGGACGTATTTAGTTTAGCCTAATCATTAAAAGTAAAGAATGAAGCAGGGCAAAGACTAACAGAGTTTTGCCAAGAGAACACATTGATCATAGCAAACACCCTCTTCCAACAACACAAGAGAAGACTCTACACATGGACATCACCAGATGGTCAGCACCAAAATCAGATTGATGATACTTTTCAGCCAAAGATGGAGAAGCTCTATACAGTCAGCAAAAACAAGACCAGGAGCTGACTGTGGCTCAGATCATGAACTCCTTATTGCCAAACTCAGACTTCAATTGAAGAAAGTGGGGAAAACCACTAGACCACTCAGGTATGACCTAAATCAAATCCCTTTTATGATTGTACAGTGGAAGTGAGAAATAGATTTAAGGGACTAGATTTGATAGAGTGTCTGATGAACTATGGACGGAGGCTCATGACATTATACAGGAGACAGGGATCAAGACCATCCCCAAGAAAAAGTACAAAAAAAGCAAAGTGGCGGTCTGAGGAGGCCTTACAAATAGCTGTGAAAAGAAGGGAAGTGAAAAGCAAAGGAGAAAAGGAAAGAAATACCCATTTGAATGCAGAGTCCCAAAGAATAGCAAGGAGAGATAAAAAAGCCTTCCTCAGCAATCAATGCAAAGAAATAGAGGAAAACAACAGAACAGGAAAGACTAGAGATCTCTTCAAGAAAATAAGAGATACCAAAGGAACATTTCATGCAAAGATGGGATCAAAAAAGTACAGAGATGGTATGGACCTAACAGAAGCAGAAGAAATTAAGAAGAGGTGACAAGAATACACAGAAGAACTATATAAAAAAGATCTTCATGACCCAGATACTCATGATGCTGTGATCACTCACCTAGAGCCAGGCATCCTGTATGTGAAGTCAAGTGGGCCTTAGGAAGTATCACTATGAACAAAGCTAGTGGAGGTGATGGAATTCCAGTTGAGCTATTTCAAATCCTAAAAGATGATGCTGTGAAAGGACTGCACTCAATAAACCAGCAAATTTGGAAAACTCAGCAGTGGCCACAGGACTGGAAAAGGTCAGTTTTTATTCCAATCCTAAAGAAAGACTGCCAATGAATGCTCGAACTACTACACAACTGCACTCCTCTCACAGGCTAGTAAAGTAATGCTCAAAATTCTCCAAGCCAGGCTTCAGCAATACATAAACTGTGAACTTCCAGATGTTCAAGCTGGTTTTAGAAAAAGCAGAGGAACCAGAGATCAAATTGCCAACATCTGCTGGATCATCGAAAAAGCAAGAGAGTTCCAGAAAAAACATCTATTTCTGTTTTATTGACTATGACAAAGCCTTTGACTGTGTGGATCACAATAAACTCTAGAAAATTCTTAAAGAGATGGGAATACCAGACCACCTGACCTGCCTCTTGAGAAACCTGTATGCAGGTCAGGAAGCAACAGTTAGAACTGGACATGGAACAAAAGACTGGTTCCAAATAGGAAAAGAAGTACGTCAAGGCTGTATATTGTCACCCTGCTTATTTAACTTATATGCAGAGTACATCATGAGAAACGCTGGGCTGGAAGAAGCACAAGCTGGAATCAAGCTTGCTGGGAGAAATATCAATAATCTCAGATATGCAGATGACACCACCCTTATGGCAGAAAGTGAAGAAGAACGAAAGAACCTCTTGATGAAAGTGAAAGAGGAGAGTGAAAAAGTTGTTTTAAAACTCAACATTCAGAAAACTAAGATCATGGCATCCAGTCCCATCACTTCATGGGAAATAGATGAGGAAACACTGGAAACAATGGCTGAATTTATTTTTCTGGGCTCCAAAATCACTGCAGATGGTGATTGCAGCCATGAAATTAAAAGACGCTTACTCTTTGGGAGAAAAGTTATGACCAACCTAGACAGCATATTAAAAAGCAGAGACATTACTTTGTCAACAAAGGTCCGTCTAATCAAGGCTATGGTTTTTACGGTAGTCATGTGTGGATGTGAGAGTTGGACTATTAAGAAAGCTGAGCACCGAAGAATTGATGCTTTTGAACTGTGGTGTTGGAGAAGACTCTTGAGGGTCCCTTGGACTGCAAGGAGATCCAACCACTGCATCCTAAAGGAGATCAGTCCTGGGTGTTCATTGGAAGGACTGATGCTGAAGCTGAAACTCCAGTACTTTGACCATCTGAAGTGAAGAGCTGATTCATTTGAAAAGACCCTGATGTTGGGAAGGATTGAGGGCAGGAGGAGAGGGGGAGGACAGAGGATGAGATGGTTGGATGGCATCACCGACTCAATGGACATGAGTTTGGGTAGACTCCAGGAGTTGATGATGGACAGGGAGGCCTGGCGTGCTGCGGTTCATGGGGTTGCAAAGAGTCATACATGACTGAGCAACTGAACTGAACTGAACTCAATCATTAAAAGTCTCCTAACATGTGATTTTTAAAATCTTAAACCATAAAATTAAATTTTCTCTTTAATTGACCAAAATGTACATATACTTTTTTTAAAGCATCTTTCTAGATTTTCTATGATCTCTCCTTCTTCACTCCCCTCCTCTTCCCGTCTCCCTCTCGCTCTGTCTTTTCTGCCATGCTGATGCCAAAAGCTTGGACTTAGTCTCCTTTCTGGGTGAACGAACATTGACATATCCCAGGGAGGAGGGCTCCAGGAAATAAAGGAGAGGGCCAGATCCCTGCAAGAAGAATATCCCTAAAAGTAAGGCTATAGCAAAAGCTCCCTATCCCACTGTTAGGCTTCAACCCTTAGTTAGGGCAGCCAGATCAACACATCACCAGAGTTAAATGAAGCCAGGGCACTGAGATCATTAATTAAATTTGCTAATGCTAGAAACCATACTGGCCAAACTTATAAGGAAGAAAATACATAGGGCCACCAGAGTAGTGTGATCTAAAGGATGTCAAAATGATATCTTTGTCTCAGAATGTCTCTCCTAACAGAAGGATCTTGAACGGATTGCAGCCTTTCAGAATACCCTTTGAAAATTAAAATGCTCCAAGAGAGTTCCTTTTAGAACTCTGTAGGGATTCATTTTACCAAAATGATAGCTGATCAAAGGGAAAGGCCACCTAAGTATGCACAAGACCAGAAATAAAATGAGAAGATGGCAGATATCATAAAAGGAGACAAGGGGGTGACAAACTTTGACACCTTCAGAGTTGTACTATATTTCATTACTTCATGCTTTGTATGTATCTCAGTTACATGAGTAGGGAAAATTCTTGGAAAGCTTTCCAACTTCTAAAGTAATTGAGAATTCCTGTTGCCCTGATGTCATATAGTGTTGGTAACAAGAAAAGTTTTGACTTGTACAAAGCACATTGTCAGTTAAGCTTAAAGTGCTGCAAGTCTCTAATGCAACCATAGGAATAATATATTGAACAAAAAAGATACCAGGATGAGACTTCCCCAAGGGGTAGCTTGGTATTGTGCCAGAGGCCCGTGGGGTAATCTGTCCTGTTGACTCTTTTCCAGGCAGGAAGAAGGAGGGACAGAAAGGGCAGGAGCATGAGTTACTTGAAGATGTAACCTAGCCAGCTTTGAGAAGGAAGACCCTGGCAGAAATCTAAAATGTTTCATATTGTCTATTGCCAATAAAATAAAACTATAATTCATAGTGTGATGTACAAAGTAGAATTTCATCTCATTCAAACTTTCCCTTCTCTTTCTCCCTAAGTTAACAGTTAATATATGTAACTTATTAACATAACTGAGCTTAACTGTGCAGTCTTTTTTCAAAATTTATTTATTTATTTTAATTGGAGGATAAGTACAATATTGTGGTGGTTTTTGCCATCCACTGACATGAATCAGTCACTGGTGTACATGTGTCCCCCCCCCCCATCCTGAACCCCTCTCCCACCTCCCTCCCCACCCCATCCCTCTTGGTTGAGTGCCCTGCTTCATGCATTGAACTTGCACTGGCCATCTGTTTTACATATGGTAATATACATGTTTCAGTGCTATTCTCTCAAATCATCCCACCCTTGCCTTTTCCCACACAATCCAAAAGTCTGTTCTTTACACCTGTGTCTCTTTTGCTGCCTTGCATATAGGATCATCGTTACTATCTTTCTAAATCCCATATATATGCATTAACTAGAACTGTGCAGTCTTTATATCTGTTAAATGAACATATTTTTGTTCCTTTTCCCCTAGAAGTTCATTTGCCCAGTTTAGAAAAAAAAACTAATTTACTTAAAATGTTTTCATAACTGTTCTAAATCTCCATAAATTCCATCATGTTGTGAGTGTAAGAAGAAGGATTAAAGTGTAGGGGAAACAAGATGAGAGTCTGGCTGTTTTTGCTTTCTTATTCTTGACTAATTTAGGATATTAAAATTACTTTAGGCATTCTGAAAAAAAGTCAGCATAGTTCTTTTTCCCACTCAGAATAATTCTCTATTTCTTGACTAATTTAGGATATTAAAATTACTTTAGGCATTCTGAAAAAAAGTCAGCATAGTTCTTTTTCCCACTCAGAATAATTCTCTATGTTTAGACAGTTTGAAACTTGTACTTAAGGACTTTGAATTTGGTCTTTGTTCTTTAGCAGGAGTGGGGGAGAGGTCCTTGCATTTACCCACTGAATAAATATGCCTGTAAGCAAGGCACTGCCTGGCAGGTGCCTCCAATTCTTATTCTAGAGTGTTATTTGGTAAACTGCATCATCCATAACCCAGTCAAGAAGGAAAAAAAAAAAAGATCCTGAGTGGTATAAAGTCAATGCTGTATACTAACACATATATATGGAATTTAGAAAGATGGTAATGATAACCCTATATGTAAAACAGAAAAAGAGACACAGAAATACAGAACAGACTTTTGAACTCTGTGGGAGAAGGTGAGGGTGGGATGTTTCAAAAGAACAGCATGTATACTATCTATGGTGAAACAGATCACCAGCCCAGGTGGGATGCATGAGACAAGTGCTCGGGCCTGGTGCACTGGGAAGACCCAGAGGAATCGGGTGGAGAGGGAGATGGGAGGGGGGATCGGGATGGGGAATAAGTGTAAATCTATGGCTGATTCATATCAATGTATGACAAAACCCACTGAAATGTTGTGAAGTAATTAGCCTCCAACTAATAAAAAAATTAAAAAAAAAAAAAAAGTCAATGCTGTAAAACACACACACTGTAAATTTCTTCATATGAGAGACCCTATTCATCCCTTACACAATTCTAGCAAATTTAACTCTCTAGCTACATTTTCTAATCCTCCTCCTCATCATCATCATCATTATCATTATGGTTAACCTTTATTGGGTGTTACTAGCTGCTAGACACTGTGCTAAGTCTTTTAAATGAATTATTTCATTAAATCTTTGCAACAACTGTATAGTGCCGTGCTCAGTCACTTCAGTCATGGCTAACTCTGTGTAACCCCATGACTACAGCCTGCCAGGCTGCTCTGTCCATGGGATTCTCTAGGCAAGGATACTGGAGTGGGTTGCCATTTCCTCCTCCAGGGGATCTTCCTGACCCAGGGATCGAAGACTGCATCTCTTACATTTTTTGTATTTGCAGGTGAGTTCTTTATTGCTAGCACCATCTGGGAAGCCTGTGCTCAGTTGCTTCCGTCGTGTCCAAGAAGCTCTATAAAGTTAAGTACAAGTAATAGCTCCATTTTATAGTTTTATAAGATGAGTTTTACACTAAATTTTAGAAGGACTAAATAATTTCCCAAATTTACTTATACTTAATAGAGACAGGCAAAGAGCCACTAGACGGGGGTGAAGGAGGAGAGTGAAAGAACCAGCTTAAAACTAAATATTAAAAAAAAAAACTAAGATCATGGCATCTGGCCCCATTACTTCATGGCAAATAGAAGGAGAAAAGGTGTAAGTAGTGACAGATGTCCTTTTCTTGGGCTCTAAAATCACTGCAGATGATGACTGCAGGCATGAAATCAGAAGACGATTGCTTCTTGGCAGAAAGGCTATGACATACCTAGACAGTGTGTTGAAAAGCAGAGACATTACTCTGTCAACAAAGGTCCGTATAGTCACGGCTATGGTCTTCCCAGTGGTCATGAACTGTTGTCAGAGCTGGATCATAAAGAAGGCAGAGCGCCAAAGAATTGATGCCTTTGAACTGTGGTGCTGGAGAAGACTCCTGAGAGTCCCTTGGACAGCTAGATCAAACCAGTCAGTCTTAAGGGAAATCAACCCTGTACACTCATTGGAATGACTGATGCTGAAGCTGAAGCTCCAGCATTTTGGTCATCCGATTCAAACATCTGACTCATTGGAAAAGTCCCTGATGCCAGGAAACATTGAGGGCAGAAGGAGAAGAGGCATCAGAGGATGAGATGGCTGGATGGCACAACCGATGCAATGGAATGAATTTGGGCAGTCTTTGGGAGATGGTGAGGGACAGAAATGCCTAGTGTGCTTTAGTCCATGGGGTCGCAAAGAGTCAGACATGACTGGGAGACTGAACAACCAGTATGGACAGGCATTTAGGTAACAGTGTAAAAGGGCTACGTGACAGTCTGATAGCAAAAGAGTATAAAAAATACAAAGTGAAAAAAATTACAAGAAATTGGAAAGTATAGCAATTTTGAGATATTTAAGCAATATTTGAGATATTGAAGACTGACAGGTTTATACTTCTCGATAACTTTCAGGAGGCAACATGGTGTTAAACACAGTAAAGGAGCTGGTTCATATAAATATGAGCCCAAACCATTAAAAAATAAATTACACTCAAAATAATCTACTTAAGAATGAAGAAAGAAGTGTAATGCATGCTATAAATATTTCTCAGCTTTTTTAATTAGTAAGGTAAACAGGGCTTCTCAAGTAGCGCTAGTGGTAGAGAAGTGAAGTCGCTCAGTCATGTCCGACTCTTTGTGACCCCATGGGCTGTAGCCTGCCATGCTCCTCTGTCCATGGGAATTTCCAGGCAAGAGTACCGGAGTGGGTTGCCATTTACCTGCCTGCTAATGCAGGAGACATGAAAGACACGAGTTCAATCCCTGGGTCAGGAAGATCCCCTAGAGTAGGAAATGGCAACCTGCTCAAGTATTCTTGCCTGGGAAATCCCATGGACAGAGGAGCCTGGAGTCCATGGGACCTCAAAAAGTTGGACATGACTGAGCACACACACAAGGTACGTATCAACTGTGTGTTTTGGATTTTCAAAGGGAAGACCTCAGTTATCTGAAAAATTCATATAACTAGAACACATTATTTCCTGATGATGGTGATATTTTTATGTGTTTTGTTTACAAAGACTAAAACATCAAAAGGAAAGACAATCACTTGATTTGCAAAAAGTTTTACTTTTCTTTTCAAAGCCTCTCCATTCCGGTTCAGCTAGTTCAGTCCGTCAATTTGCTATGACTTGGGAATATTCCATCACCAGGGTTTATCCCATTATGTTGATTAATGTAAAACTTACCATTTTTAAAGGAGACTTGGGACAATGAATAACCTGACGTATGATTTGATTTGGCTAAAGACAGTCCCCAAACCCACTCCTTACTAGGACAAAAAATGAGACTTAACTAAAATGGCCACACGGCCCATGCCCAGGGCATGACTATGATTTGTCACAAGAAGAGAAAGTGAGATCTTGAGCAAGGTCATTTCTCAAGAGGCCAGCCATTAGTGGGATACCTGGGTGCTTCCTAGAGCACCTGAATGGTTCAGGGAAAGATGAGAACCCTGGGCCAAGACATTCATTCAGAGCAAGCCAAGGACCTTGCAAGACTGTTACAAGTACCCTTCAACAAAGTTGGCCTCCCCCAAAATCTTACCCTATTATACCTTGTCCAGGTCTGTCCATGGTAAAATTCCCAAGAAAACATTGCAGGGAGGGACCCTAGGAATGGAGTAATTGGTTGGGGTGAGGGACTAAGGTGTTGCAGGCTGCTCTCTGAGTAAGAATTCAACAAACAGCCCAGTGTGGATAGAGTGATGGGAGGTTATATGAGACAGACATAAAAAATAAACTCTCAAACCACTGTGGTCATTCAGAAATGTTTGCAACTTTTCACAAGGGCAGTGGCATTACTCCCAATTTCCTGGCCAAATATTTATTAAAGTAACCAAGGACTGAGCACATGAGGCTGCCTCACATCAGTGCAGCATCCTACTTTGCTTGCGGCTCTAAACTGAGAGGTACTGTCAAAAAAAAAAATTCTTCCACACTCAAAATAGCTACGTTACAGAGGAGAGTTGGAATGTGTTCTTGGAGTGGGTGTGTTTGTTTGAGTTCAGTGTATGCAGAAAAGACATGCCTCCACAGCCATTCATTCACATGCTTCCCTTCTCAGCGACAGGTATGCAGACAGTGGAGCTCTTGGACTAAGTCTCTGAATGGTAATGTACATTTATAAAGATTATTTTCCTAACTATTTTGAGGTATTTTATAAATAATGTGCATGTGTCTGCTGAACATATATATATTTAGTAAAATTTTGCTTGTTTTCTCCTGAGACTGATCTTGTGTGTTTACTTATGTGGTATGATTTCTGAGGTGTCAGAAAGCTCCCCCCTACCTCTTACCCCAGCCACCCAAAAATATCTCTTGGGTTGGCCCACACAGAACTTAAAATCCCCACATTGTTCAAACATTTGATTTAGTCATTGAAAGCTGCTGCTAAAATCCAAGTGTTACATTGGGATATTAAGGCAGACATTAGAAATTAAAGACTATATAAAACAGGAAAGAATATGGGGAAATTGCCTCTATTATAATGCTAAGTTTCAAAAAAAGAATGCAAAATAAATACACAGTCTTGATCAGATGCTGTCTTAAGATGTTATGAGGTCAGAGCTAGCATATATGACCCAGCTCATGAATATAAGCCTATAGTAAAAGAAATCCAGCACCGTCAGGCAACTTTTGTTATTATTTATTTCGAATGAGTGCTTTCCACAGTTTCTGATCCTCAGATCCCACTCTCTTCACAATGTATCTAATATCTTCCTTTGCTGAGCTCCGGAGGCTCACATTGACCTCTTGTTAATCAATCTTGGTGGGACACAGATACCCATTTTCTGGAAAGCTCACAGAACCTAATATCTGCCTGTGAGGAGCTTTTAGAAAGACCTCACAAGCACTCACCTACTCTCTCAGCAGCAAACTGCCAAACCAACCTCATTTCCTTAAAAGATGATGGAGGACTTAGTAGCCTCCAATATTGCTCTGAAATGAGAGAATGAAATTCTGCAGGCTCAAGTGCAGCAGCTGATGGAGAAAAATGCTGCCTTGCAGTTCCTCATCCCAGAACTCCAGAAACCCCAAGCAGCCAAGGAGGATGAACCACTCCAGGAGACCCAGAGACCCCCCAGAGCCCCTGGATTTTCTAGCAGTCTTGGAACCCCAAGAGTACCCAGATGTCAAGGAGTCCCAGAAGCCCAGAAAGTCTCAGGACCTTCAATCCTGGGAGACCTCAGCAGTCCAGGAGCCCCAGAAGTCCTTGGAGCTCCTAGCAGCTCCAGGGTCCCTGGAGCCCCCAACAACCCAAGATCCCCAAGCACCTCCAATAATCTACAAACTTTTAGGAGCCTGGAGATCCCAAAAGCCCTCAGAGGCCAAGGAGCCTCAGAAGCTCCCAATGGCCCAGGAGGACCATAAACCCCCAGAATTCAAGGAGGCTCAGAAGTCCTCAGATACCCAGAATGCCCCAGCAGGCCAGGAGCCCCAGAAATTAGAGCCCCAGCACCCCCCAAATGGCCAGGAGCTACAGGAGGCACCAAAATGCCAAGATACCTCTAGATACCTGGAATTCTTTGAGTTTTCTGCTCCCCAGGAGCTCCAGGATCCTGAAGATGCCCAGGAATTCCTAGGACTCTTAATACCCAAGGAGTCCCTGGACAGTCTAACAGCTGCTGAAACAACAACAGCTTCGGAGTTTCCACAGTCTTCCAATGAGTGAGAGGCTGAAACTTTCCCCCTGAGTGTTCTTTAGCCTTCAGTATGGATACCCAAAGATCCTGAGTTTCTGGTTCAATTGAAGAGTTCCATGAGAGTCATAGGGTGCCTGTATCCCACCAAAGCAGCTCTAGTAAGCTTTGTTGGCAACTACTTTTTAGCTAAAGAAGAAAAGTGGTTCCAGCCATTAGTAGATATTCAAAGCCCCCTGCTGGAGCAATTTGACAGTTTCATACAAGTGCTTCAGGATACTTTTGACAATCCAGAAAACATGGAAGATGCCAATCACCACATCCATAAGCTCTGCCAATGAGAGGACCATATTCACCAGTATGCAACCCACTTCCACCTCATTATTCAAGAACAAAATTTGGGTGCAAGCACTCTCTGAATCCAATTTCAGGAAGGGCTTGCCAGTTCTATCTGAAGTGAACTGTCTCACACAAGCCCAGCTACCAATCTATCTGATCTGATCACCCAATACATCTCCCTAGAAGAGAAGCTAAGTGGTAAACCTGATCCAAGTCCACAAGATGCAAGTCCCTTTGAGGAGAGAGCTGGACTCAAGAGTTTACCAGCTGAAAACCAGCCAGTGCAGGCTTCAAGCTGTCACCAACACCTCAATGAAGCTGAACGAGCCCACCACCGTGAAGACCACGTGTGCCTCTACTGTGGACATACCAGTCATTTCACCAGAGATTGCCCTGTCAAGCCTCATCATGCCCAGCAGGTGGGAAACATCGAGGCCTGGTGGTGAGGGGGAACCCAGGTGGGCCAAACTACAAATATGCATCCCCCTCACTTCCAGTATCCATATTTCGTACACTATGGTTTACTGTTGAAATACGACTGGGAAGACGACAGTTCTTTGAGCAAGCTATGGTGGATTCAGGCTCCTAAAGGAATAGCACTGACCACTCTGTGGTTCTTCGAGAGAAGCTGCCCATTGGCAGTAACATCTTTCCTCTGATGCTGGAAACTGTAGATGGCCATACATTGATTAATGGACCCATAACCAAGGAAACACCACCTGTTGAAGTTAAAATTGGAAACCATGTTGAAGAGCTCCAGTTTGACATTATTCATGCGCCAAGGTACCCTCTGATTCTTGGAATCCACTGGCTTGAAACACATGATTCTAACATCGAGTGGAGTACCCACACTATATCTTTTCCATCCCGTTATTGTCACTACAATTGCTTCAGGCACAGGTAGAATAGAAGACATCATGATGAAATAATTGCTGGGTAGATTCTTTATCCTAGTGACTGCTCCAAGAAACCTATCTTCTGTAACCTCAGCTGTCATCAGCATTTGCTGCTCCCAGAATCTTCCACTGAATCTCTGGCAATGAACTAAGGCTACCTGTACAACAACCCTGCCTCTTGGATTGTGAACTGAACCTGATAACTTTGAGTTGCATTTTTTTTCACCAACCCTACATGCCCCCTTCTTTGAACCCTGCATTAATGTGGGGCTGTTTTAATTACAATTTATTCTAACAATATTCATGATAATAGATAATAGAAACTAACATCTAAAAATGTAGTTGTTATATTGACTTATTTTTTCCTTATCAAGAGTTTCTTTATCACAACATCTTTTCAATAAAGAAAATAAATTTGCAAGTGATTTTTTAAAAAACCAATAAACCAGCAAATTCTACTAGTGTTATAATTATTTCTTGGTTTATCTGAGTGAATGAATAAGACACAAGTAAATTAGGAGGGAGAGAGGGAAGGAGGAAGGGAGGGAGGGAAATGAAAAGTCTCAAAGCTTGAATATTCCAGGAGTAGTGACATGTCAGTGAGTGATGGGGTACAGGAAGATGGAGAGAGCAGGGGACTGGTTGGAGTGGAGATAGACTGGATGAGAAATGGAGGAATTAGAGAGGGGATAGAGGGAAACTTTAGAAGAGGGTTTGGGGAAAATTAGAAGGAGGTCGAAAAGGACTCAGAGGAGAGTTAGGAGCTGCTGAGAGGAGGGGTGAGAGGAAGGGTAAATTCCTACAAAATTAAGGGCATGCTGACAGAGACATTGAGCAGCTTTGAAAGCACACTTCTTGGACTTCATAAATTAACCAAACAAAGAAAGGCCCTGGAGAAGATAATGAGATCCCTCAATAACCAAGCTTTCCTGGTAAAGTGACAAGATCTTATTCCCTGCAGCAGGGAAATTTGCCCTAGAGTTTACGCCTATTAATGTGTTTTTGTTGGTGCACAGGAGCAGAGAGGAAGGAATCAGCTTTCAACACTTGCAGATCATTAGTAGCCAACTGTATCTGCTCTGCTAGACAGGCTGCTTGCATGACACATAGACGGAGTCAAGTCAAGGAAAGGAACTTGTGTTCTTATGGACCTGAGAGGGGCTAATGTCCCAACTTAAATCACACAAACAGATGAACTACAGGGTTGGGAGTGTGGGTAGAAGGAGTTGAATCTCCAGGTCTCCAGGGATTTCCAGAAATATGAAGAGTATGTTTCCTCTGTATTTCGAACACTCCTTTGTGAGTCTTTCTGAGGCCATTTGAAGGAGATTTTGCCTCTTACTTAGACAAGTAAACAAATATATGATCATAACCCTAGAAGGAGATAGGTGAGGAATGTACCATTCATTGAGCCACTAATATCTTCCAGCTACAATGTCTGGCATGTTATACACATTAATTATTTCCTTATTTCTAGAACAACCCAGTGAAGTAGGTATGTTTGCTCCTGTTTCATCAATGAGCAAACAGTGCTCCAGCAAAGCTAGTTCACTCATCCAAAGTCACAAGCTAATAAGTTGGTAGAGGCTTCTTTGGCTTTTGAAGCCTGTGCCCTTTCCTCTATCGCATGTGAATATCCATAATTCAGTGGTGAGAAACAAACAAGATTGTGGCAGCAGAGACCTAAGTTAAATAATCCTAAAAAGTAGAGGAAAACTCAGAAGAAAAATTGAAGAGACCATTTCATAGTAGTTCTGGTTCCCCAGTTCCCTTGAACTCACCCCAAATGCCTCATCATCACAAACTTCCCTTTTGTATCTCTTGAAGAACTTCCTTTTTTGAACTAGTGGTATTTGTTTTCATGGACATTGGCCCCACATGAACAGTTATTTACCTGTAGGACCTGTGCACTATATAGCGGTGTTTGTACCACCCCTTAGATTGTCTGAATAGCCATTTCCATAACCAATCCAAATCCTCTGAAACCTTAAATTCTACCTCTTCTAGTTCTCACTGGCCTCCACTTCCTTCCCTGAATAGTTTAACACATTTAATCATCATATACCATCTTGAGGTATATAGGGACAATTTTTAGGTGTATCTCCTATAACTCCCAACCTACCCCCACAACACACACAGATAGCCTGGGTCAAAGAGATGAAATCTTCTACATGCCTACATTTGATAGCATAGCCTAATACAGTGCCCTGTACAGAGAAGTTCTCCAAAGTGACTGATTCAATGACATTGAATTACCACTAACCAGAGAAGGGTGCTCATTTATATATCATGGGTTCTTCTTATTTTTTTTCTTCACTCAATTGCTTATCTCTACCACCAAAATCAAGCACTATCTATCAATGTAGAATTCAAGACAAAAATACTTAAAGCCACTATAAAGGAAAAAACACCATTTGCCAAAATACCTGAGGCTATCAGGACTGAGAGGATACATGGGACACAGGACTTGCCGTGTTAAAACTAGGAACAGTTCCGGGAAAACTGAGATGGCTTGTCAACTGACTTGGGCTCTACATTTTTCTATCTGGCTTTAGAGGCTTATTTGACTACAGTACAATTCTTTGTTTCAGGAAAAAGATCCATTATCTAATCATATAATGACAGAATTTGTGAGTTGTAAAAGACTCAAGAAGTCTATTTCCTAAATTTTACAAATGAAAGCGTTGAGGAGGCTCAGAGAAAGGAAAGATACTTAATCAAGATAACTTACTGCTATCTAGATCTCCTGACTCCATATCCAGTGTTCTTTTCACCAGAAGCTACAGTTCTAACCCAGTAGTTAAAACTCAAATATGTGGCCAGGACTGAGCTAGGTACTGTGGACAGTGTCTATAAAGTATAACATGAGAGGTTTGCAATGTGATGAAGGAGAAAAAAATTAGCAAAAGCATCAGACATGGCTTCCCAGGTGGCTCACTGGGTAAAGAACCTGCCTGCAATGTAGGAGATGACGGAGATATGGGTTCGATTACTGAGTTGGAAAGATCCCCTGGAGAAGAGCATGGCAACCAATTCCAGTATTTTTGCCTGGAGAATCCCATGAATAGAGGAGCCTGGCAGGCTACAGTCCATAGGTTGCAGAGAGGCGGACATGACTGAAGCAACTGAGCACACAGCACACAGACAGCTAGCATAAAATCAAACATGTGGTAACAAACACACCGAATACACCAAGCTGATAGAGGCAACAATAATACCTACTATTTAATGAGCACTTGGGTTGTACCAGACTTTGGACCAGGTGATTCAGGTATTTGCAACTGTCTGCATGGCAGATTTTATTATGCAAATCAAATATATTACTCCAGTTCTTAAAGTACCTGTATATTTCAAAAGCTATGTTTTTAAAAGCTTTTTTAAGGATAAATGATTTTAAACTTTAATAGTACAATATTCAGCATATTACTAGATATCAAATATTAAATTACAAGAGCAACATATGAGTCAGAACACTAGGGGCCAGGAGATTAAGAATAAATTCTTAATTTCATCACTTACTAGCTATACAACCCATGTTGTTCATGAAATAAGGAATATAATACTTCTTTTACCTACCCAACAAAGTTAGAGAAAGCATCAAATGAAATATCTCATGTTTAAAAAGCATTATGAGATAAACAACAAGGTCTAACTATATATCACAAAGAACTATATTCAGTATTCTATAATGAACCATAATGGAAAAGAATATGAATGTATGTATATGAATCACTTTGCTGTAAACCAGACACTAACACAACATTGTAAATCAACTATATTTCAATCAAAACTTTAATTAATAAATTTAAAAAACATTAGAAAGTTGAAAATGCTGTATAAATAAATGGTATTATAGTAACTTATGTTTGGAATAATGACCCCAAAGACCTTCATTGTATGAAAACACAGGTCTAATTTAATTTCAATTTTACGCACCTCTAGTAAGTATTTTCTACATGCTGGACACTCTATATTGTCAATCAAAGCAAGACTCAGTTATGTTTAATATAAATATTGCATTAAGTAATTTTTGGTATTGTAATTAAAGTATTTGAAATATGAATAATAATTCTTGTCCTATGTACCAGCACTCTATTTACCAGAATATTATGCTATTTAAAATGCCACTTCCTTCCTAGGGCATATCAACTAAATTATAACATAATTGGTCTGAGCTTTTTCTTCATCTACTTAGCTCAACCTAGAGAAAACAAGTCAGAACAAGGTTAATATTTATGCACACACCAAAAGAAAATTAAAATTAAAACTCATGTGACTGCTATCACTTACATTTCCAATTTATATGATTTCTAAGTAAAAAATAATTGAAAATTAAAAGGTCAAACTGTAGCAGCCTCTGAGTAAGTCATGATGTCTGTAGGAAACAATTGCTATCATCATTTAATATGACTAATAAGACTCTCATTTCACTTATTATCTGCTTCACAGTGATTCTAATACGTGAGAAAGTTTGATGAAGTGTTTTTAGTTTGGAGAATGTGGGATGTGTTCTAACTAGGTTAGTCGGAGAGGGGAGAAGTAACACATGCCAATGGTAGTCAAGTACAAAGTGTCTTACTTGGCTCAAATGAGAGGACCATTATATATTCTGATACAGATTAAAATGGGATATGGGACAGAAAAATGGGATATGGGAGAGAAACACAGGATAGTCATGTGTGTACAGGATATCTGGTAACATAGAATTCACATGAGAAAAAGAAAGCATGAAATTTTACAACCACACAGAACAGAATGTCTGAAACTCTACAGCTGAGCTCACTGTTTTTCTTAGCCTTTTCACATTGCTTTTTTCCTGTCAGTTATACCGCAGATACCACATAATAGACAACAAGTGAACCAGCTGCATTACTAGTGAAACTCTTTTGATTATTGGAAGAAAATAAAGCTGAAAGTCAATATTAAAGGCACTAAAAAGGTGAATGCTGAAGGGAATTTCCATATTTCAACTTCTACTTTTACAACACTGCCTTCCATTGTAAAATTGAGCATGTATTTGAAGCAATGAGGGAGAGATCAATTAGGGACAAGGCAAAATAAAATAACACTTAGGAATTAACAATATTTAGTGGGAAATGTTATTATGCTCCAAAAGTTTTGAAATAATTAAGCTAAAATAAAATGTAGAAAATAAGAAGCCTGACATGGAAAGCACCAGAAATTGGTGGTCCCAGCCACTTTCTGTTACTCTCTGTCTTCTCTCCAGGTTTCCTCTCTTTCTGGACTTTTTTCTTTCTGCTAACCTGTTGGAAACCTAAATAACGAAATACTCACACATAATTAATCATTAATAGTTTGTAATAATAAGCCTTTTTCCTCACTGCCTTTCCATATGGAGAAGAAAGGCAGATCAGAAATATTCTTCACACTAATTTAATAACTTTGTGAAACCTTTTTAAAACAATAAACATATTGTTTTATATATGGAGAATGCATAGACAGGCAAGGGCTAAGAAACTTTAATTTGCACATATGATGAGGCTAAGTGAGGAGCAGAGGAGTAGTCAGGATATCTAAATATCAGATTTAATTTATAACTTGCCCTGTGGCACTGGGTAAGTTAATTAGCCTCTCTTTTGAGGTTCAGTTGCTTCATAGAAAAATTGTGATGATGTTATCTTTGCTGCCTTACTTAGTAAAATATTGCAAGAGGAATTTAGTTATTCAATAGCTCTATGATTAAATTCTACTATGTATCAGATACTGAATTAGAATGAAATGAGATAATAAATATCAAGATTGCAAGCCCAGATGTAAGTTAGAGTGTTATCATTGCTCTAAAAGCTGCCTAATTCCAAAGGGATATAGTTTTGCACAAAGAATAAATTAAAAATTAAAAGGTACATCAGCTTGACACTTTCTTTTGTATTTTGTACTCTAGAAAGTTTCCATCATTACCTCACACTTCCTAGCCTATAAAAATTACCAAAATTACATAAGAATTAATATTTTTCCTCTCTATGAGATATGAAAACTCTGATTATCATTTAAAAGAGTACAGACATGCATAGCAACTATCAGTATTATCACTACTATTAATTTTTTTATTACTCATAAAGAAAAGTAAACATTTAACAAGCAAGCATCTACTGTTCACCACACTCTGTGCTAGCTACTTTACCTATGAAATCTCATTTAAACTTAGCAAATACCTAATAAGGTGTGTATTATTATACCCATTTTATAGGTTCAATAACCAAGTCTTAAAGAGGAAAAAGTCACTTGGAGAAACTGGTGAAGTTCTAAAAGAAACTCAATTCTCAGTCTCAAATCTCATGCTTTTTCATACCCATAGAAAGAATACTAGAGATGGAATAGTCCATATTTACTGATACAGACACTGCTGTCCAGAGAAATCAGATTCTCCATGAAGGCCATAGAGCAAGTTAGTGACAGAGCCAGATCTAAAATGCATATCTTCTGTTTTCCACTTTAATGTATTTTTCTTTTAAATTTTACTAATGTATATGGTGTCAATTTAACTATATTCAACAATATGATTAATTAATTGAATAAGAAGTTAAGCAGAATTATTCTTAATGTTTGTAATTTACTAAACACTATTTTTCACAAGAACTAAATTTAAAAAGAAAAAGAATTTTATTATATGAAAGCAAGTTGGAAATATTTTTTCATTTTCATTTTATATGTTGCTTTGGCTAGTAGTTTCCTGCCTTTTTTAAAGCTTTATCGATTTGTTTCCTGTTTATTGGTTTTTCAAGTTAAAGAGAAAACACTGTTAAAAACTGCAACTAAAAAACATACTACCCAACACTATAAACCACTAGACATCACAGAGTTCTACAACACTGATTCCAACCACAGTAGAATATGTTTATTTCAAGTGAACATGGAATATTCTTCAGAATGGGCCATAAAATAGCCATCAACATATTTAAAAGGATTGAAATCTTACAAAGTTTGTTCTCTTAATGGAATAAAATTAGAAATCAATAACAGAAGAATATTAGAGAAATTCCTAAGTATGTGAAAATTAAATGTTTCTAAATAACCAATGGTTAGAAGAAGAAATCACAAGGGAAATGAGAAAACCCCTTGAGATGAATGAAAAGGAAAACATAATAAAACTTATGGGATGCATAAAAACCAGTGGGGGGAAATTTATCATCATGAAGACAGATTTTAATAAAGAAGAAAGCTAATATGGACCTATTATATAGCACAGGGAACTATATTCAATACCTAGTAATAATCTTTAACGGAAGAAAAAGAAGAAAGACCTCAAATCAGTAACTCAGCCTTCTACCTTAAGAAACAAACAAGAAAACTCCACAAACTAAACCCAAATAAGGCAAAAGGAAGGAAATAATGACATTTAGAGCAGAAACTAATGGAACAAAGTACAGAAAAATAATAGAAAAAAAATCAATGAATTCAAAAGTTGATTTTTTAAGAAAAATTCTTTAGATATACTGTCTTGTACTCCCTGCTCCCTTACTCCTGCTTCTCATCTCCCTGATAAAGTGCCAATGTTCAAGTCCTTATCTTGGGTTAAATTTGAAAATTTGAGTATGCTAGCTTTGCCATTTACTTATTGTGTGACTTGTCTATTTCAGTAAGTTTCTTTGCCCTTGACAGAGAAGATCAATACCTCAAAAGAACACCAGGTTTGCAGCCAATATACTTGGGTTTTAATAAACTTCAGCTTTGTCTTTTTACAACTGTTAAATCTCAATTTCCTTAATCTCTCTGAATCTATTTCCCCATTTACAAAATGATGATTTAGACCTCCCTCATGGGGCTTATGAGAATACCAAATAAAGCCCAAAAAAGTGAGAATATCTTGGAATCTATAAATTATCATCCAAATATGAGATTATCTTTTATAATTGGAAGGCAAGGGATAATACATTTCTTAATTGAGAGATGGTAATAAAGAAATTGTTTTTATGCATCTTAACTCAAGTACAATGATGCCAAATTTGAATTGGGTCATTTTATACTTACCGAGAAGTATGTTTCCTCACTTCACCAGGGATGATATTCTAAGGCTTCAAAAAAAATTACAGGACTCCCCCGACGCCAACGACGCCGTTTACGAGCTGAATGGCAAGGAGCTGCGCGGCGAGCGCGTGATCGTGGAGCACGCCCGCGGCCCGCGCCGGGATCGCGACGGCTACAGCTACGGAAGCCGCAGTGGTGGAGGTGGATAGAGCAGTCGGAGATCCTCTGGGAGAGACAAATATGGACCACCTGTACGCACAGAATTCAGACTTATTGTAGAAAATCTTTCTAGTCGTTGCAGTTGGCAAGATTTAAAGGATTTCATGAGACAAGCAGGTGAAGTAACCTATGCAGATGCTCACAAAGAACGCACAAATGAAGGTGACATTGAGTTTCGCTCCTACTCTGACATGAAGCGTGCTTTGGATAAACTGGATGGTCACGATCTAGAAGACGGTCACGAAGTAGAAGTCGTAGGAGCAGCCGCAGTAGATCTCAAAGTATCTCAAAAAGTCGCTCCCGATCCAGGTCTCAGAGCAAAGGTCGGTCACGGTCTCGTTCCAAAGGCAGGAAATCTAGATCAAAAAACAAATCTAAACCCAAGTCCGATTGGGGCTCCCGTTCGTGCTCTCGGAGCAGATCGAAGGATGAGTATGAGAAATCTCGAAGTAGGTCTCGTTCTCGATCTCGTTCCCCCAAAGAAAATGGAAAAGGTGATATAAAGTCCAAATCTAGATCAAGGAGCCAATCCCGTTCCAATTCACCCCTATCTGCTCCACCCTCAAAGGCCCGTTCTGTGTCCCTTGCACCAAAAAGAGCTTCAAGATCCCATTCTAGATCTCTTTCCAAGTCAAGGTCACGACCCAGATCAAGTTCCAGAGATTAACCCAGAACTCTCCATTCTTTGCACACTATTACAGAACACTTTCCTACTTGCTTAGTCAGTTACTCTTTCATGTTTCTACTTGGCCTCTTCTGCAAGAAGAAACCTCCCAAAACGGGCACACAGAAATTGGATTTGTAGCCAAATTTGATGGAAAAGATGATGTTCTAAAGAAATGGCATGAAGTCAAAGGTCCTCTCCCTTCTTTGTAGAATTAAGATAACTTTGATTTTATAGCTTTTGAGCTAAAATAACTTTTGTAAAGATTAAGCTCATTTAGATATTTTTAAGTATTTCAGCAGGATCTGCTGGAGGGGTTTTGTTATTGTTATATTTGTTTGCTTGATTTTAAATTAACCGTTTCAGGCTTTGAATACTTAAGGCTTTAGAGGGAGAACCCAATTTTCAATTATGTTGGCTTTTTATAAAGCTTGAGTTATGTAAGATTTCAATAAAAGTTTGCTACCAAAAAAAAAAAAAATTACAAATTTCTGCCTCCTGAAACAGCTAGAAAGCACAGAATAGCTCTCATTCCTTCTTGTCATCAGCTGGATGGTATACAATGGCCTCCATTTGACCTGGAGGGCCTACAAGTGCCCAAAACTGGCAGTAGCAAGCCCAATACTAGTTGCTCATTATTTTCCCTTAAGAATGAATTGCTAAAAAAACAAATCAAGTAGGGAAATCTCAAATGATGGGACTTACTCTCTAATATACTACAAGCTGCCAACATCTGGGTGAGCCATTTATCAGTGAAATACCAGGCATACCAGGAAGAGATTTGATAAATAAATTAGAGAATGTCTGTTGTTGTTGTTCAGTCACTCAGTTGTGTCTGACTCTTTGCGACCCCATGGACTGCAGCACGCCAGGCATCCCTGTCCACCATCTCCCAAAGCTTGCTCAAACTCATGTCCATTGAGTCGGTGATGCCATCCAACCATCTCATCCTCTGTCACCCCCTTCTCCTCCTGCCTTCAATCTTTCCCAGTATCAGGGTCTCTTCCAATGGGTCGGCTCTTTGCATCAGGTAGCCAAAGTATCGGAGCTTCAGTTTCAGCATTAGTCCTTCCAATGAATATTCAAGATTGATTTCCTTTAGGATTGAGTGGTTTCATCTCCTTATAGTTGAAGGGACTCTCAAGAGTCTCCTCCAACACCACAGTTGAAAATATCAATTCTTCAGTGCTCAGCCTTCTTTAAGGTCCTACTCTCACATCCATACATGACTATTAGAAAAACTATAGCTTTGACTATATGGACATTTGTTGCCAAAGTAATGTCTCTGCTTTTTAATAAGCTGTCTAGATTGGTCATAGCTTTTCTTCCAAGGTGCAAGTGTCTTTTAATTTCATGGCTGCAGTCACCATCTGCAGTGATTTTGGAGCCCAAGAAAAGAAAGTCTGTCACTGTTTCATTTGTTTCCCCATCTATTTGCCATGAAGTGAAGGGTCCTGATGCCATGATCTTAGTTTTTTGAATGTTGATGTCTACTCATAATTTAATAATTGATATCCATCATCTTGCTATTTTATAAGAAGAGTATGTAAGATATTCCTCTAATAGATTTGTTGATAATATTTGTTGATACTAGCTTCTTTATTTTTTTCATTAACTCTTAATTATAAAAGTGGATGGTTCATATGAAGTCTTAAATAAAGAAGCAACTCAGATTCAGGGTGCCACTAGGGAGGGAGCTGGGTTGGGGGAAGGAGTCAAGAATGATTCCTCTTAGGTTTGGAATAAATCTTCAATAGGACTATTGCAGGTCCTTAAAGTATTCACTTGACAATCCACTCTTTTCATTTCAGTCAAGCAAAGAGTTTCTTGGTGTTCTTCTTCAAACACCTTTTTATCCCTACTATCATGCCAAAGCAGATACTCTGATTTCCTAGACAACCTTCTCATTTTAGGAACTAGGAAGGCAATGGACACCACAACTGTAACTAGACCAGAGAAACAGATCTTTGATTATCTGCCTTTCCCATTCTTAAATCCACCAACTATAAGCACAGCCTGGCAGTAGCACTAAAAACATAACCTTTTTTCTATCAAGTGCTATTGACTTAAAAGGGGGGAAATTCAATCAAGAATCAACACACAAGTCAAAACTACCTTTAATAATTCAAGATTTTTGAAGAGTAGTGGACAAAGGTTTAATCAATTCCTCTGTTACTTAAGTATAAAAAATGAAATGAAGTTTTCTTAAAATAAGTGTAA
Source organism: Cervus canadensis (assembly GCF_019320065.1). NCBI lineage: Eukaryota > Metazoa > Chordata > Mammalia > Artiodactyla > Cervidae > Cervus > Cervus canadensis. Next base: position 31,551,924 of record NC_057419.1, read on the forward strand.
AAATAATAATACACTTTGCAAATGAAAGAGAGATACTTGATTGTGGAGATGCCAGGACTGGGGAGTGGTAAAACAGTAAAAATTAGAATGATAAAATGAAAGACAGAGACATGCATCCATCTCTCCCACTCTGAAACAGATCTCCAAACCTCTAAATTCTCTGCCTCATCTGGAAGTCTCCCTGGTCACACTCCTATCCCATTCTGGATTCTTGGAAATTCCTACCCCCTCAAACCCTACAAGTTGTGTGCTTCCCTCTTCTCCAAATTAGGACCTTCTTTCTAGTCTTTAAGAGATGCCCTCTCTCCCTGCAATAGCCTCTTTGATTTGACCAGGTAGTTATGCTGTGGTTGTTTGCATTTTTCCAAGTTCTTGGTATTTTTGATCTCTAGCCTTATGTATCCTGAGTTTTTAGATAGTTTCCAGGCTTTCTCTGAGTTATTGACTTAAAATTCTACCTCCCAGGTTTTTTCCTACTCAATGTCCAAATTTTGTCAATGTTCCATTTTCAAAATTAAAGAAAATAACCTAATGGATTTCATTGGTTTTACATCTCCCTAAATGATATTGAATTTACTGCAATTTCAAAGTTCAAAGGAACTATGAAGATCATCAAATTCAATTCCCCCAACCTCTGTACCCTAACTATGGACCCCTTTGACTATTCTTAGATTTTGCTGATATCTTTCTTTCTATAGCTCCCTCCTTGGGACCTCACAGAACAAAATTGCTGCCATTGCCCTGTGACAACATTTCATCTATCTTATTAAGCTTACCTTTCCATCATTCCACCGAAACCCAACCCATCTCCAGATTAAAAAAAAAAAAAATCCCAGTCTCTTTGACTGTTACTTGTTATATTTCAAAACCTGGCAACGAACATTCTGGTTGCTTTCCTCAGAATAATTTTGCCATTATTAACATTATATAATTTCTGTCCACAAAGAGAAAAGTCTTCTGTCTCTGAGTACCATGTTTACTTTACAGGCAGTGAGAATATCACCACTAATATGCTTAAATTTATGCTGACATTTTAGCTTTCAGCATAAGTTAATTTAACAATGGGATAAAAAGCTAATATGTTCTGCTTAAATGTCAGGAAATCTTTTCCTGATCTCCTCCCTCTGCCCAGTAGGTTAAATGACTTTGAATTTTTCACCCTGTAGCAGTTTCATCACTGAACTTAGTTTTGTAATTATTTGTTTAATTTTATCTCTCTCACTAGAGTATAAGCTCCAAGAGAGAGTAAACAATAATGTTTGTCTGTATGCAGGTGCCTGGCATATATTAGAGTCCTCAAATATATTTATTGATAGAATGCATGATCAAAGAAGTTTGATCAAAGAACTTTGTTATAGTCTTAGAATTGGAAGGGTCCTTAGGGCCTTAATTTTCCATATGGGTTAACTGAGGACTGAGAAGGTCAAGGGATTTATCCAAAATTATACAGCTGTTTGCCGAGAGGTCTATAATTTTAGATTTTGTCATCCCACCCACTCCACTGATATCCTACAATTTTAGTTCATGCTCATATACTTAATCCACGAGCTCTAGCTATACTAGTGACAAAACTGGACAAAATATGGCTATAATTTCTATATTTATTGATTCCCTTATATCAGACTAAAACAATCTACATGTTCAACTATACTTTTTTTAAAAAGCACAAAAATTTTTATACTGTACTACTGGTTTGGTTTGAGAACTCACAATGTTCAGATGGACTATGCCATCCTGTTCACTATGGGATCTTAATAAAGATTGAAGAGAGAAAAACAAAACAGATCAACTCAGATTCTGTGGTTAAAATATATTGAACTGCTTCCATCTTGAGATTTCACCATTTTAGACCCACGCTGTCTAATATAGTAGCAACTAGCCACAACTGGCTAGTCTGAATTAATATGTTCTGTGAGTGTAAAATACAAACCAGGTTTCTAAGGTTGAGTACACAAAGGAGGTAAAATATCTCATTAATAATTTTATATTGATTATATACCAAAAATTGATAAGGAAATAGCAACCAACTCCAGTATTCTTGCTTCAGAAATCCCATAGACAGAGGAGCCTGGCAGGCTATATAGTTCATGGGGTCACAAAGAGTCAGACATGACTTAGTGACTAAACAGCAGCAGGAGTAGCATATACCAAAATAATAATACTTTGGATATACTATATTAAACTTAATACTACTTTAAAAATTTTATGGGACTTTTAGAAAATTTTACTTCACATATGTGACACCTATTCATGATAAAAAATTTTTGGAAAATTAGGAATAGACAAAAACTTCCTCAACTTAATAAAGAATATCTTGAGCACTTGTCTCATGCATCCAACCTGGGCTGCTCAGGGCTGGTACACTGGGAAGACCCAGAGGGATGGGATGGGGAGGGAGGCAGGAGGGGGGATCGGGATGGGGAACACATGTAAATCCATGGCTGATTCATGTCAATGTATGGCAAAAACCACTACAATATTGTAAAGTAATTAGCTTCCAACTAATAAAAATAAATGAAAAAAAAGGTGTGTTCTTTGAAAAAAAATGAATAAAGAATATCTTTATTCTACTCACCCTACAGAGAAGTAAAAAATAAAAAAGAACCGCTACAGGTGACATAATGTGCTGTGAATGCTTAGTTGCTGAGTCATGTCCAACTCTTTGGGACCACATGGACTGTAGCCAGCTAGGCTCTTCTGTCCATGAAGATTCTCCAGGCAAGAACACCGGAGTGGGTTGCCATGCCCTCCTCCAAAGGATCTTCGCAACCCAGGGATCAACTCAGGTCTCCCGCATTGCAGGTGTATTCTTTACCATCTGAGCCACCAGGGAAGCCCAAGAATACTGGAGTGGGAAGCCTATCCCTTTTCCAGAGAATCTTCCCAACCCTGGAATCAAACCAGGTCTCCTGCATTACAGGTGGATTCCTTACTAGGTGACATCATACTTAATGGTAAAAGGCTGAATGCTTCTCTTCTAAGATCAAGAAAAAGGAGAGAACATCCACTTTCATCACTCTTATTTGACACAATACTGGAAGTTCTACCCACTGCAATAAGGCAAGGGAAATAAATTAAAAGTATACAACTTGGAAGAGAAAAAATAAAACTGTCTCTAGTTGCAGACATGATTGTCTACAAAGAAAGCCCCAGAGAACCTATGGAACATTTCCAGCACTAACAAGTGAGTTCAGCAAGGTCACAAGATATAAGATCAACACACAAAAATTGGTAATATTCTTATATACTTAACAATGACCAGGTAGAAACTGCAATGTAAAACACAATACCATTTAAAATCACTCCATAGAGCATTGAATATTTAAATATACCCTTAACAAAATCTACACAAGAGGCTGTATGCTGAAAAATTACAAAATGCTGGTTAAATAAATCAAAGAATGTTTAAACAAATAAAGCTATATACCATGTTCATGAATTATAAAACTCAACATAGTAAAGACATCAGTCCTCTCCAAACTGATCTACAGGCTTAACATAATTCTGTAAAAACTCCAGCAAGGATTTTTGGAGACATAAGAAGGCCTATTCTAAAATTTACATGGTTTGAGAGAATAGCATTGAAACATACACATTACCATACATAAAATAGATGACCAGTGCAAGTTCAATGCATGAAGAAGAGCACCCAAAGCCATTGCTCTGGGTCAAGCTAGCGAGATAGGGTGGGGAGGAAGGTTGGAGGGGGATTTAGGGTGGGGGTGATACATGTATATTTATGGCTGATTCATGCTGTCGCATGGCAAAAAACAATCACAATATTGTAAAGTAATTATCCTCCAGTTAAAATAAATAAATAAAATATTTTAAAAAAGAAAATTCACAAGACCTAGAATAGCTGAAACAATAGTGACAACTACATAACAAGAAATCACTCTATCTGATATTGTCTTACCATATGTCTACCATAATCAAGATAGTATAGTATTGATGGAGGGATAGATATAAAGATCAATGGAACAGAATAGAGGACCCAGAAAGAGACCTATACAAGTATGCCCAATGAATTTTTGAAAGAATTGGAAATTTTGGACAGATTGAATTGGCACCGGAGCAGTTGGACATATATGAAGGTAGAAAAGTACCCCTTTTAGAAAAAAAGATTTCAAAACAAAACATAGGTTTAAATATAACACATAAAACTATAAAACTTTTAGAAAAATTTGTAAGAGAAAATTTCCAGGGTATGGGGCCAGGCAAATAATTCTTAGAGTTGAAAGCAAAAGCACACTATATAAAAGGAAAACTTGACAAATTGGATCTCATCAAAATTTAAAACTTTTCCTCTGTGAAAGCTCATGGTAAGAGGATGGAAAGATCAGTATAGACTTGGAGAAAGTATTGGGTTGGCAAAAAGTTCATAAGATCTTATGGGAAAATCCGAATAAACTTTTGGCCGCTCCAATATTTGCAAAAGGCATATCGAGCAAACTAATTATAGTATATAAAAAACTCTCAACACTCAACAGCAAAAAAAAAAAAAAAAACACACACACAATTAGAAAATAGGCAAAAGGCATAAACAAAAAATAAAGAAGATATACAGATATACAAATGACAAGTAAACACATGGAAATTTGTTCAGTCACAAGCAAAATTAAATTAAAACCACATCTATATGCAAGACAGCAAGAGAGACACAGATGTTTTGAACAGTCTTTTGGACTCTGTGGGAGAGGGCGAGGGTGGGATGATATGGGAGAATGGCACTGAAACATGTAAATTATCATATATGAAACCAATCGCCAGTCCAGGTTCAATGCATGATGTAGGATGCTCAGGGCTGGTGCACTGGAATGACCCAGAGGGATGGGATGGGGAGGGAGGTGGGAGGGGGGTTCAGGATGGGGAACACATGTACACCCATGACGGATTCAAGTCAATGTATGGCAAAACAAATACAGTGTTGTAAAGTAAAATAAATAAATTAATTTTTAAAAAAAACACATCCATCAGAATGGCAAAGAGGAAATGACAACATCAAATGCTGCAAAGATACAGAGAAACTTGATCATTTGTACATTGACATTGGAAAGGCAAAATTATACAGCCATGCTGGAAAAGAGTTTTCCAGAAAATTAAACAAGCAAACACTTATCATACAATCCAACAATTATATTCTTGGGCAATTCCAGAAAAATGGAAACTTATATTCACAACAGCCTTATTTGTAATAACCACATGATGAAAACAGACTACACGCTCTTAATCATGTGAATGGTTAAACACACTGTGGTACACCCATACTATGGTATACCAGTCAGCAATAAAAAGGATTGAGCTACTGAAAAAGGCAATAACTTGAATGAATCTATAGGGATTAGGCTGTTTTAAAAAATGGTATCCCAAAGGTCACAAATTGTATGCTATGTAACATTTTTAAAATAACATAATTATAGAGATGAAGAAGTAATTAGTGGTTTCCAAGGGTTGGGGGTGGTGGTTAGGAGGTAAGAAAGTGTGGCTATAAAAGGGCAACAGAAGGAACCCTTTCAGAGGTAGAACTGTTCAGTACCTTGATTGTAGTGGTAGATACACAAACATACACATGTAATAAATCTGTATAGAACTAAGTACACTCATACACGAACTAAGTACACTCATACACACACACAAATTAAATCAGAAACTTCTGAAAACTATTGGTGAATTGAATCAATGTCAATATGCTGATCATGGTACTATACTAGTTTTCTAAAAAGTTAGAGGGTAACTAGGCAAATACTACACCACATTTCTACTTGTACTTAAGCTCCATAACTATCTCAGTAAAAATTTCAATTAAAAAGTACTCACATGCTCACATTACATTTCTACTTGTTAGCATTGCTCTAGAATGTTCTTTTTTAATTTTCTAAATAGTTGGTAGCTGCTTAAATGGAAATAAATACAATCTCAAAACTTTGGTATTAGCTAAAATTCACTGTGATCATGGTACACTTAAAGGTCATTTGCCTTAATGAATTTCAATTTGAAAATACTCACATGATCTACCTTCCTCAATTACAATATCTGCTTAGCACTTATAAGAAGAACTGACATTCAAAATATTTTACAATTAATATGTCATAGACACTAACCAATGAGCATGGACAATTATGTAACATAACTGGTATAATCATATTGGTATAACCAGCTAAACATCAGACCTAGTTAGGGACTTGTGTGCTTTTAAATTTTTCTCAATGCTATACTATTTCCTACATGATTTGCTTTTGGGATACCAGAAAGACCTACCTAACTCATCCATCAGCCAATTCTAAAATGATCAGTAAATGCATATTAAGTACCATTGTAACAGTAGAGAACCTATCGGGCTAAAAGTTGGGGATCTGGATGCTTCGTATATGACTTTGGGCAAGAGCTATCTTCCCCTTCACTTTCCCGTCATCAGAAGAAACGATTACATGACATGATGTGTATCCTTATTGTGTCAAATGTTTGGTGAGTGTCTTTAGTCAGTGATTCCTCCTAATTTTTTTCCAGATGTAAGCAGATATCTATGCCATGGGCTTCCAAGGTGGTGCTAGTGGTAAAGAACCTGTCTTTCAATGCAGGAGACAAAAGAGATAAGAGTTTGATCCCTGGGTCAGGAAGATCCCCTGGAGGAGGGCACAGCAACCCCCTCCAGTTTTCTTGCCTGGAGAATCCCTTGGACAGAGGAGCCTGGCAGGCTACAGTCCAAAGTGTCACAAAGAGTCAGACACAACTGAGGCCACTTAGCACACAGCACACATCTATGTCACATGATAAAAAAAAAAAAAGCTATTAATGAACCTGGATAGACAGCGCTCAGAGTTGTAATTAAAAAACACTCAGTAGAAAGTCAATCTGATGAATAGGTAATCATTTTCACACATGCTATTTTGCTGTAAGGCAAGTTATACTTCTTTGATTACTTAGCTGAGGGCTAAAGTAGAAGCAGTGTTTTTGGGTCCAAACTTTCTATGTATTGCTCAGGGAAGCAGAAAACTTGGGACCAGATCCATCTCAATAAGTCACAGCCTAATCCCCAAGAGAATAAAAGTAGAAAGAGATAGAAAAAGGCAGAGAAAATGAATTCTATAGTGACCGGGGCAAATGACCACTTAAATGAAGGGAGAAGCTGCTCTTGAGCCACTTGGATTTGTGACTCAAAGGCTTCTAAAGTGGCCAAGCTAGGAAGATGGAGTTTGACAGATTTGGGTTCCAGTTCTAGGTCTACCACTTACTAGCTGGGTGAACTTCATAAAGGCAATTTATCTCAACCTAAAAAAATGAAATAATAAAAAAAAATGAAATAATAATTCCATACCTCATTAGAAGTATTAAATGAGATAATAGATGAAGCACCTAGTGTAGAATTTGGCCAGTAGAAATATATAATAAATGATAATGCCTAAAATTAGAGTTTTCTTGAAACCCCAGTCTTCACTAACCCACAGGTCAGTTCACAAGTGTTGGCATCTGGACTAAGGCAGACAAAGGAATCCAGGAGGTGTTTGGGTGTAAGGTATAATAATATCACCTTTTAAGCAGGCATCTCCCTTGTGTCCCTTGCCCAGAAAATTATGTTCTCTGTTTTAATATATTCCAACCTCTTCTCTCAGGTTTTGCTTGGTCAGAGCTTTTCCAGAAATAACTACATTTTTTCCAGGGAATTCTGGGATATCCAAAGGAATGGCCCTAATGATAGAATAGAAATCATCTAGCTCTTTCTCTGAAGTGCTGTTTCCAACACTAAAATCAATGCCAATTAACTTGAGTAACTGCTGGCTACATTCTAGGTGGACTTCAACAATAAACATTTATCAAGCCTTTATCATGTTCCAGACACTTTAGCACATACTGTCTCATGTCTTTCCTGGAAATAGCCAAAGCACATGTTATTAGCCCTATTTTACAAAAGAGAACACTGAAACAGAGAGGTTAAGTCCTTTCTCAGAAGTACACAGCTAGCAAATGACAGAGTTGAGAATTTAAATCAAAACTACTCTACTTCAAGACAAACATACTTTCTACTACATATAGTACATACTTTTTTGACCATTCGGACATCACAATGACTTAAGTATCGAATTCAAGTCTCAATTCACTTCCTTGAGAAAGCTAGGTGGATTCACCTCCTCAAAGAGCCCCTGACACACTGCCAGTGGGTTAGGGAATAAAAGAATATCATAATTTTCCAACACTTTTCCCCTTGCCACTAAAAATCTGACCAAGTAAAATTGTTTAAAAGCCACATTATTTCTTCTGTCAAACTCATCCCAATGCTTCCCACCATAGTCTGAACTGGCACTCAACCATGATAAAAATACCCAATAAAAATATTATTCCTAGCTTCAGGTGAAGGCCTTCCATGACTGTCTCAGCCTTAAATGTCCTTAATCACACATGGGAGATTAAACTTAGAACAAAGACTCCCCATTCATGGAAAACAGTAACTTCAATTTAATTAAGGGCAAATGAAAGCTATTAGGGCCTTTCCAAGTGTGGAAGTAAAAATGTGGTAATGGTGTCAACGATGGGCCCAGCACTCTCTTTTTATATGCAAATAATTTGAAGTCCAGAGAGGAGAAGGGAATTACTCCAAATCACACAGCAAGAGATGAAACTAGAGTCCAAGTATCTAAGATTCAGTCACATGCAAATATTTGGAGCCCAGAAGTAGTATTAGGGCAGCAATGGCAGAGAGCAGATGAGCCAGGTGGAAGAAGATTGCAGAAGAAAATAAGGGGTAACTTCAGAGTTTAGAGATTATCTTACCTCCATGGTGGAATTAAATGAGATAATATACATTGAATATAGTTAGGATAGAGTTTGGCTACAGCAGATTTATAACAAATGATAATCTATAAATAATGAAAATTCTCAAGTTAGGGCATGTATCAGAATCACTGGAAAGGCTTGGTAAAATACAACTTTCTGGACCCCAACCTCAGCATTTCTGGTTGAGTATTTGCATTCCTAATAAACTCCTAGATAATACTGATACTGATGTTCAGAAACCACACTTTCAGACCCTGCAAGTAAATTAATCCATGAAAACCAGGTGAACCTCCTGTTTAGTTGCTACCCTAAAGCTGGAAAATGCAAATATGTACCTTCTAAAACATGAAACAAACAAAAATAACTAAACCCATGGCCTTAGGAAACTCCTTTCCATTTCTGAACCTCAATTATTCTGTATATAAATTAAAGTATTTGGATTAGGTAATCCCTAATGTTCCTTATGACTCCAAAATGTTAAGATCCAATGAAAACCATTGGCATCATAGGGACTGAAGAGTTTCACAACACAAATCCCAAGCAGCAGGCCCATTCAGATAGTTCCTAGGTCTATATGAAATTGTTTCATCACCCTTGCTCCCCTACAGTCACTGTATAACACAGAATTCCTGCATAAAACTCTGGGCAGGGACCAAACTGACCTTAATGGAAGTTGCTACCTAAAGATTAAGCAGGAATCTCAGCCACTCCTCCTCTGAGAACTGAAAAGGTTGCATTGTTAAACTGTCTAGAGGGGGAAAAGAAGCTATTCATGGTCTCTGAATACATACTTATGTTTCAGTTCCAACTGCTTATACATTTGCATCTGATTTCATTCATGAAAATGTGATTGCATTTTTTAAGAATTATAGCAGCAAATATTGTATTATGAGAAGCTTTCCATCTCTGTTCTGAATCTTGTACTCGGAAACATCCTTGGAACATTTGGAATGACGGATGGTTTTGTGACTATATTTCATAAGAATAAGCAATGTAACTGAACAGGTGTAGGGGAGAGAAAAAGTACTGTACGCATCTAGAGGATTTACTTTTACAAATAGCTTCTGCTACAGCATGTGCCTGAGTAAGTTATGTCATTTTACTGACAATTCCTAATCTGTAAAATAAGGTAGTTACACAAACCAAAAAGGCTGACTTTCCCCTATAAGCCAAAGTGAGTCCTAGGGCACCCTCCAAAATGAAAGAAAATAAAAATAAGCAATTGTATGACGAAAAAAAAGAGAAAAACAGCACAGAGAGATGTAAATATATTTTCTCTCTTTATTCCTACCTCTTTGCCAACTCCCCAGAAGTAATCAATGCTAGCTATTCTTGCTATAGCTTTTTGAACATATACAATGAATATATAAACATATAAATAAGCTTTTTTATACTTTAAAATTATGAATATAAAATGCATATACAAAAATATCTCAATGTTAAGTAAGCAGTCATATTTTTGCATGGCATCATATATTTCTGTTGTTTTGATAGACAGAGTGCCTGATCATGACATTGTACAGAAGACAAGAATCAACCATGCCCAGAAAAAGAAATGCAAAAAAGCAAAATGGCTGTCTGAGGAGGCATTACAAATAGTTGTGAAAAAAAAGGGAAGCGAAAGTCAAAAGGGAAAAGGAAATATATACCCATTTGAATTTAGAGTTCCTAAGAATAGCTAGGAGAGATAAGAAAGCCTTCTTCCGTGATCAATGCAAAGAAATAGAGGAAAACAATAGAATGGGAAAGACTAGAGATCTCTTCAAGAAAATTAGAGATACCAAGGGAATATTTCATGCAAAGATGGGCTCAAAAAAGGACAGAAATGGTAGGGACCTAACAGAAGCAGAAGATATTAAGAAGAGGTAGCAATAATACACAAAAGAACTGTACAAAAAAGGTCTTCATGACCCAGATAATCATGACGGTGTGATCACTCGCCTAGAGCGAGACATCCTTGAATGTGAAGTCTAGTGGGCCATCACTACGAACAAAGCTAGTGGAGGTGATGGCATTCCAGTTGAGCTATTTCAAATCCTGAAAGATGATGCTGTGAAAGTGCTACACTCAATATGCCAGCAAATTTGGAAAACTCATCAGTGGCCACAGGACTGGAAAAGGTCCGTTTTCATTCCAATCCCTAAGAAAGGCAAACCCAAAGAACGCTCAAACTACCGCACAATTGCACTCATCTCACACGCTAGTAAAGTAATGCTTAAAATTCTCCAAGCCAGGCTTCAGCAATATGTGAACTGTGAATTTCCATATGTTCAAGATGGATTTAGAAAAGGCAGAGGAACCAGAGATCATATTGCCAACATCTGGTAGATCACAGAAAAAGCAAGGGAGTTCCAGAAAATCATCTATTTCTGTTTTGTTGACTATGTCAAAGACTTTGACTGTGTGGATCACAATAAACTGTGAAAAATTCTGAAAGAGATGGGAATACCAGACCACCTGACCTGCTTCTTGAGAAACCTGTATGCAGATCAGGAAGCAACAGCTAGAACTGGACATGGAACAACAGACTGGTTCCATATATGGAAAGGAGTATGTCAAGGCTGTATATTGTCACCCTGCTTATTTAACTTATATGCAGGGTACATCATGAGAAAGGCTGGGCTGGAGGAAGCACAAGGTGGAATCAAGATTGCTGGGAGAAATATCAATAACATCTGATATGCAGATGACAACACCCTTACAGCAGAAAGTGAAGAAGAACTAAAAAGCCTCTTTATGAAAGTGAAAGAGGAGAGTGAAAAAGTTAGCTTAAAGCTTAACATTCAGAAAACTAAGATCATGGCATCCAGTCCTATCACCTGATGGGAAATAGATGGGGAGACAGTGGAAACAGTGACAGACTTTATTTCTGGGGGCTCCAAAATCACTGCAGATGGTGACTGCAGCCAGGAAATTAAAAGACGCTTACTCCTTGGAAGGAAAGTTATGACCAACCTAGATAGCATATTAGAAAGCAGAGACATTACTTTGCCAACAAAGGTTCGTCTGGTCAAGGCTATGGTTTTTCCAGTGGTCATGTATGGATGTGAGAGTTGGACTGTGAAGAAAGCTGAGCGCCAAAGAATTGATGCTTTTGAACTGTGGTGTTGGAGAAGACTCTTCAGAGTCCCTTGGACTGCGAGGAGATCCAACCAGTCCATCCTGAAGGAAATCAGTCCTGGGTGTTCATTGGAAGGACTGATGTTGAAGCTGACACTCCAGTACTTTGGCCACCTCATGCGAAGAGTTGAACTCATTGGAAAAGACCCTGATGCTGGGAGGGATTGGGGGCAGGAGGAGAAGGAGACGACAGAGGAAGAGATGACGGGATGGCATCCCCAACTCAATGGGCATGAGTTTGAGTAAACTCCGGGAGTTTGTGATGGACAGGGAGGCCTGGCGTGCTGCGATTCATGGGGTCGCAAAGAGTCGGACAGGACTGAGCGACTGAATTGAACTGAACTGAACGAAATCCCTTGTTGGTTACTTTGTTTGCAAATGTTTTCTCCCAACATGTGAGCTGTTTTTTTTTTTTTTAATTTCATTTATTGTCTTTGCTGTGAAAAACGTTTGTATTTAATTAGGCCCCACATGTTTCTTTTTGTTTATAGTTCCATTATTCTGGAAGAGGAATTCATGAAGATAATGCTGCAATATATGTCAGAGAGTATTCGTCCTGTTTCCCTCCAAGAGTTTTACAGTGTCTGGTCTCTCATTTAGGTCTTTAATCCATTTTGGATTTACTTTTGTGCATAATGTTAAAGAATAATCTACTTTCCTTTTTTCACATGTAGCTGCCCAATTTTCCCAACACCATTTGTTGAAGAGACTGTCTTTCTAACATTGTTTTGTGTTTCTTCCCTCATTTATCATAGATTAATTGATCATGGGCCACAGGAATGGAAAAGCTCAGTCTTCATCCCAATTCGCAAGAAAAACAGTACTAAAGAGTGTTCAAACTACTGCACAATTGCACTCACTTCCCATGGTAGTAAGGTTATGCTCAAAATCCTTCAAGCTAGGCTTCAGCAATACATGAACCAAGAACTTCCATATGTAGAAAAGGCAGAGGAACCAGACATCAGTTCAGTTCAGTTCAGCTGCACAGTCGTGTCCTACTCTTTGCAACCCCATGGACTGAAGCACGCCAAGCTTCCCTGTCCATCACCAATTCCTGGAGCCTACTCAAACTCATGTCAATTCAGTCAATGATGCCACCCAACCATCTCATCCTCTGTCGTTCCCTTCTCCTCCTGCCTTCAATCTTTCCCAGCATCAGGGTCTTTTCCAATGGGTCAGTTCTTCGCATCAGGTGGCCAAAGTATCGGAGTTTCAGCTTCAGTATCAGTTCTTCCAATGAATATTCACGACTGATTTCCTTTAGGATGGACTGATTGGATCTCCTTGCAGTCCAAAGGACTCTCAAGAGTCTTCTCCAACACCACAGTTCAAAAGCATGAATTCTTCTGTGCTCAGCTTTCTTTATAGTCTAACTCTCACATCCCTATGTGACTACTGGAAAAAAAAAAAACAGCTTGACTAGACAGACCTTTGTTGGTAAAGTAATGTCTCTGCTTTTTAATATGTTGTCTATGTTGGTCTTAGCTTTTCTTCCAAGGAGCAAGCATCTTTTAATTTCATGGCTGCAGTCACCATCTGCAGTGATTTTGGAGCCCCCCGCAAAATAAAGCCTCTCACTGTTTCCATTGTTTCCTCATCTATTTGCCATGAAGTGATGGAACTGGATGCCATGATCTTAGTTTTCTGAATGTTGAGTTTTAAGCCAACTTTTTCACTCTCCCCTTTCACTTTCATCAAGAGGCTCTTTAGTTCTTCTTCACTTTCTGCCATAAGAGTGGTGTCATCTGCATATCAGAGGTTATTGATATTTCTCCTAGCAATCTTGATTCCAGCTTACACTTCATCCAGCCTGGTATTTCACATGATGTACTCTGAATAGAAGTTAAACAAGCAGGGTGACAATATACAGCCTTGACATACTCCTTTCCCTTTTGGAACCAGTCTGTTGTTCCATGTCCAGTTCTAACTGTTGCTTCTTGACCTACATACAGATTTCTCAAGAGGCAGGTCAGGTGGTCTGGTATTCCCATCTCTGTAAGAACTTTCTACATTTTGTTGTGATCCACAGAGTCAAAGGCTTTGACGTAGTCAATAAAGCCATAATAATAACCCTACATGCAAAACAGAAAAAGAGACAGAGATGTACAGAACAGACTTTTGGACTCTATGGGAGAAGGCGAGGGTGGGATGTTTCAAGAGAACAGCATTGAAACATGTATATATTATCAAGGGTGAAACAGATCACCAGCCTAGGTTGGATGCATGAGACAAGTGCTCGGGGCTGGTGCACTGGGAAGACCCAGAGGGATCAGGTGGAGAGGGAGGTGGGAGGGAGGATCGGGATGGGGGATACATGTAAATCCATGGCTGATTCATGTCAATGTATGGCAAAAACCACTACAATGTTGTAAAGTAATTAGCCTCCAACTAATAAAAATAAAGGGAAAAAATAATAATAATAAATAAACCAGTGATCAAATTGCCAATATTTTTTGGATCATAGAGAAAGCAAGGGAATTCCAGAAAAACATCTACTTCTGTTTCACTCACTACAATAAAGCCTTTCACTATGTGGATCATAACAAACTGTAGAAAACTCTTAAGGAGACTTGCTTGTCTCCTCAGAAACCTCTATGAATGTCCAGAAGCAATAGTTAGACATTATATGGAACAACTGACTGGTTCAAAATTGGGAAAGGATTACAACAAGGCAGTATACTCTCACCCTGTTTATTTAACTTATATACAGAGCACATCATGCAAAATGCCAGGCTGGATGAGTTACAAATTGGAATCGAGATTGCCAGGAGAGATATCAACAGCCTCAGATATGCAGATGATACCATTGTAAATGGGAGAAAGCTAAGAGGAACTGAAGAGTCTCATGATGAGGGTGAAAGAGGAGAGTGAAAAAAGCCAGCTTAAAACTCAATATTAAAAAAAAAAAAAAACTAAGATGATGGCATCCAGTCCCATCACTTCATGGCAAATAGAAGGAGAAAATTTGGAAGCAGTGACAGATTTCTTCTCCTTGGGCTCTAAAATTACTGCAGATGGTGACTGCAGCCATGAAATTAGAGGACAAATTCTTCTTGGAAGGAAAGTTCTGACAAACCTGACAGTGTATTAAAAAACAAAGACATAACTTTGGTGACAAAAGTCCTTATAGGCAAGGCTGAGGTTTATCCAGTAGCCATCTATGGATGTGAAAGTTGAACATTCAGAAGGCAGAGCACTGAAGAATTGGTGCTTTTGAACTGTGATGCTGGGAAATACTCTTGAGAGTCCCTTGGACTGCAAGGAGATCATACCAGTAAATCCTAAGGGAAATCAATCCTGAATATCCATTGGAAGGACTGATGCTGAAGTTGAAGCTCCAATACTTTGGCCACCTGATGTGAACAGCCAACTCATTGGAAAAGACCCTGATTCTGGCAAAGACTGAATGCAGTAGGAGAAGGGGATGACATGGTTGGATGGCATCACCAGTTCAATGGACATGAACTTGGGCAAACTACTGGAGACGGTGAATCACAGGGAAGCCTGGTGTGCTGCAGCCCATGGGGTCACAAAGAGTCAGACAGGACTTGGCAACTGAACAACAACACAATAACAATTGACCAAAAGCACATGGCTTTACTTCTGTGCTGTTTATCCTGTTCCATTGATCCATATTCCTGTTTTTGTGGAAGTTTTATACTGTTTTGATGTCTATAGCTTTGTAGTATAGCCTGAAGTAAGTGATCCTTTTCCTACAACTCTTTTTTTCACAGGATTGCTTTGACTATTTGGTGTTTTTTGTGTCTTCATACAAATTTTGAGATTTCTTTTTCTTCTAGTTCTGTGAAAAACGTCATTGGTAATTTGATAAATATCATATTGAATTGATATATTGCCTTGTGTATCATAGTCACTTTGACAATATTGACTTTTTCAATCCATAAACACAGTGTGTGTATGTATATATATATATTTATACATATATTTATTTATATATATAAAGAAAGCTGTGAAATAAATTAAAGAGTTCATATTTCTTTCACAGGTTTCTTTTATTTACAATGTACAGGTCTTTTATCTCCTTAGGTAGGTTTTTTCCTAGGTATTTAATTATTTTTGTTGCAAATGGAAATGGGACATTTTCCTTAATTTCTGCTTCTGAACTTTCCTTGTTACTATATAGAAGTGCAGCAGAGTTCTGTGTATTAATTTGGTAACCTGCAATTTAATAAATTCATTGATGAGCTCTAGTAGTTCTCCAGTCTTTAGGTTTTTTACATATAGTATTATGTCATGTGCAAACAGTGACAGTTTAATTTCCTTTTTTCCAATTTGAATTATATTTACTTTTTTTATTCTCTGACTGCCATAGCTAGGACTTCCAAAAATATGTTAAATAAAAATGACAAGAATGGACATTCTTGTCTTGTGCCTGATCTTAGAGGAAATGCTTTCAGCTTCCCACCATTGAGTATGATGTTTGCTATAGGTTTGTTATATATGGCCTTATTCTGTTAAAGTTATGTTCCTATATGCCCACTTTCTGGGAAGTTTTAATCATAAATGTGTGCTGATTTTGTAAAAAGTTTTCCTCCACCTATTATTTTTTAAATTATTTATTTATTTTACTTTACAACATTGTATTGGTTTTGCCATACATTGACTTGAATCCGCCATGGGTGTACATGTGTTCCCCATCCTGAACCCCCCTTCCAACTCACTCCCCATACTATTTGAGTTTGGTTGTTCAATTTGTTGATGTGGTGTATCACACTGACTGACTTGTGTATATTGAAAAATCCTTGCATCCCTGGGATAAACCTCACTTGATAGTGGTATATAATCTTTTTAATATATTATTGGGTTCATATGGATTCTCCAGGCAAGAATACTGGAGTGGGTTGCCATTGCCTTCTCCAGGGAATCTTCCTGACCCAAGGATTGAACCCTGGTCTCCTGCATTGCAGGCAGATTCTTAACCACCTGAACCACAAGGAAGCCCACCCCTCACCAAATAAACAACCTAACCTTAAACTCAAAACAACTAGAGAAAGAAGAAGAAACAAAACCTAAAGATAGTAAAAGGAAAGAAATCACAAAGGTCAGAGCAGAAATAAATAAAATAAAAAGAAAACAGTAGAAAAGATCAACAAAACTGAAAGCTGGTTCTTTGAAAAAATGAACAAAATTGATGAACTTTTAGAGGCACTCATCAGTAAAATCAGAAATGAAGGAGAACCTACAACTGATACCACAGAAATACAAAGGATCATAAGTGACTACTCCAAGTAAATACATGCCAATAAAATGGACAACTTGGGAAAAATTTGATACATTCTTAGAAAAGGTTCAATAGAAACTATAAACAGACCAATCACAAGCACTGAAATTGAAACCATGATTAAAGACTTCTGAGCAAAAAAAGTCCAGGACCTGATGGCTTCACAGGGTGACTTTATCAAAATTTTAGAGAAGAGATAACACCTATCCTTCTGAAACTGTTCCAAAAATTTGGAATGGAAAGAGAACTCTCAAACTCATTTTATGAGGTCTCCATCACCTTCATAACAAAACCTGTCACTGTACAAAGACACCACAAAAGAAAATTATAAGCCAATATCCTATAGATGCAAAAATAGATGAACATAGATGCAAAAGTCCTCTTGAGATTTTTCTTATTTTCTGAGATAAGATTGTATTGCTATAAACTTCACTTTTGGAACTACTTTTGCTGTCCCATAAGTTTTAGTCCATAGTGCTTTATTTTCATTTGTCTTTAAGTAATTTTTTTTTATTTCCTCCTTGACTTTTTCCAGTGATCCATAGTAGCATGTTACTTAGCCTCCAGATGTTTGTGTTTTCTATAGTTTTTACTTGCAGTTTATTACTAATCTCATAGCATATGCTGTTGGTATCTCCCTTTGTGACTGTTGTTGTTGATGTTGTTCAGTCACTAAGTTGTGGTCAATTCTTTGCAACCCAATAGATTGCAGCATGTCAGGTTCCACTATTCTACACTATCTCCAGGAGTTTACTCAAATTCATATTCATTGAATCAGTGATAATATCTAACTGTCTCTGCCGCCCCTTCTCCTTTAGCCTGCAATCTTGCCCAGAATCAGGGTCATTTCCAATGAGCCCACTCTTCGCATCAGGTGACCACATTATTAGAGCTTCAGCATCATTCCTTCCAATGAATATTCAGGACTGATTTCCTTTAGGATGGACTGGTTTGATCTCCTTTCAGTCCAAGGGATGCTCAAGAGTCTTCTCCAGCACCACAATTCAAAAACATCAATTCTTCGGTGCTCTGCCTTCTTTATGGTCCAACTCTCACATCAATACACGACTACTGGAAAAACCATAGCTTTGACTATACGGACATTTTTCAGTAAAGTGATGCCTTTGCTTTTTAATATGCTGTCTAGCTTTGTCATAGCTTTCCTTCCAAGGGGAAGGAGTCTTTTAATTTCATGACTGAAGTAACCATCCATCGTGATTTTGGAGCCCAAGAAAATAAAATCTATCACTGTTTACACTTTTTCCCCATCTGTTTGCCAGGAAGTGATGGCAAATAGCTCAACTGGAATTCCATCACCTCCAGTAGTTTTTTTCCCGTAGTAAAGCTTCCCAAGTCTCATTTGACTTGATACTCCAGGATGTCTGGTTCTAGGTGAGTGATCACAGAATCATGATTATCCAGGCCTTTAAGACCTATTTTGTACAGTTCTGTGTAGTCCTGCCACCTCTTCTTAATCTCTTCTGATTCTGTTACATCGTTGCCACTTCTGTCCTTTCTTGTGCCCATCTTTGCAGGAAATATTCCCTTGGTATCTCTAATTTTCTTGAAGAGATCTCTAGTCTTAACCATTATGTTGTTTTCCTCTATTTCTTTGCATTATTCACTTAAGAAGTCTTTCTTATCTCTCTTGTCTTCTCTGCAACTGTGTATACAGTTGGTTATATCTTTCCTTTTCTCCTTTGCCATCGCCAACAAAGGTCCATATTGTCAAAGCTATGGTTTTTCCGTTAGCCCTGTATGGATGTGAGAATTGGGCCATAAAGAAGGCTGAGCACCAAAGAATTGATGCTTTCAAACTGTGATGCTGGAGAAGACTCTAGAGATTCCCTTGGACAGCAAGAAGATCAAAACAGTCAATCCTAAAGGAAATCAACCCTGAATATCCATTGGAAGGACTGATGCTGAAGCTGAAGTTCCAATACTTTGGACACCTGATGCAAAGAGCCAACCCATTGGAAAAGACCCTGATACTGGGAAAGATTGAGAATAAGAGAAGAAGGGGGTGGCAGAGGACGAGACGGTTAAATAACATTGCTGACTCAATGGACATATGTTTGAGCAAACTCAGGGAGATAGTGAAAGACAGGGAAGTCTGACATGCTGCAGTTCATGGGTAGAAAACAGGCGGACATGACTTGGGGACTGGAGAACAAAGCAGAGTGAAAATATAGAGCTTTTCATACTCCTTTCCCAATTTTAAACCAATCCATTGTTCCATGTTTGGTTCTAACTGTTGTTTTTTGACCTGCATATAACTTTCTTAGGATACAGGTAAGGTGGTCTGGTATTCCAATCTCTTTAAGAATGTTCCACAGATTATTGTGATCCACACTGTCAAAGGCCTTAACATAGTCAATGAAGCAGAAGTAGATTTTTTTTCTCAATTCCCCTGATTTCTCTATGATTCAATGAATGCTGGCAATTTGATATCTAGCATTTTGTATATCCAGCTTGTACATCTCGAAGTTCTTGGTTCACTTACTGCTGAAGCCTAGCTTGAAGGATTTTGACCATAATTTTTCTGGCATGTGAAATGAGCACACTTGTATGGTAGTTTGCACATTCTTTGGCAATGCCCTTCTTTGAGATTGGAATGAAAACTGATTTTTTCCAGTCCTGTGGCCACTGCTGAGTTTTCCATATTTGCTGACATATTGATGCAGCACTTTAACAGCACCATCTTTTAGATTTTAAATTGCTCAGCTGGAATTCAATCACCTCAACTAGCTTTTTTTGTAGTAATGCTTCCTGAGGCCCACTTAACTTCATACTCCAAGATGTCTAACTAGACATCTAGGTGAATGATCATACCATCATGGTTATCCAGGTCATTAAGATCTTTTTGTACAGTTCTTCTGTGTATGCTTGCCACCTCTTCTTAATCTCTTCTGCTTCTTTTAGGTCTTTTATTGTGTCCATTCTTTCATGAAATATTCCCTTGATAGTTCCAGTTTTCTTGAAGAGATCTCTAGTCTTTCCCATTCTATTTCTTTATTTTGTTTCATTGTTCATTAAAGAAGATGTTCTTATCTCTCAGTGTTATTCTCTGGAACTCTGCACTCAGTCGAGTCTCTTTCCCTTTCTCCATTCCTTTAGCTTCTCTTCTTCCCTCAGCTCTTTGTAAAGCCTCTCCATACAACCACTTTGCCTGCTGATATTTTTTTTTTTTTATCTTTAGCATGATTTTGGCCACTGCATCCTGTACAACATCATGGACCTCCATCCAAAATGGTTTTTCAGGCACTTTGTCTATCAGATCTAATCCCTTGAATCTATTTGTCACTTCCACTATATAATCATCAAGGATTTGATTTAGGTCATACCTGGATAGGGTAGTGGTTTTCCCTACTTTCTTCAGTGTACGCCTGAATTTTGCAATATGGGGCTCATGATCTGAGCCACAGTCAGCTCCCAGTCTTGTTTTTGCTGACTGTATAGAGCTTCTCCATCTTCAGCTGCAAAGAATATAATCAATCTGATTTTGATATTGACCATCTGGTGATGTCCATGTGTAGAGTCATCCCTACTGTTGTTGGAAAAGGGTGATGGCTATGACCAATGTGTTCTCTTGACAAAATTATGTTAACCTTTGCCCTGCTTCATTTTGTACTCCAAGGCCAAACTTGCCTGTTCCTCCAGGTATCTCTTGACTTCCTACTCTTGCACTCCAGTTCCCTATGATGAAAAGGACATCTTTTATGATGTTAGTTCTAGAAGGTCTTGTAGGTCTTCATAGAACTGATCAGTGTATTTTCCTCGTATATTGAGGTGATCCTATGTTGAGTGCATCAATATTTACAATCATTATATTTTCTTCTTGGATTGATCCCATGATCATTATGTACTGTCCTTCTTCTCTTTTAATGGCCTTTATTTTATGTCTATCTTATCTGATATGAGTATTGCAACTGCAGCTGTCTTTTGATTTCCATTCACATATAACATCTTTTTCCATCTCATCACTTTCAGTCTGTATGTGTCCATAAGTCTGAGGTGGGTATCTTGTAGACAGCTTATATATGAATCTTGTTTTTGTAACCATCCAGCTTTTGGCTGATACCATTTAATCAATTTACCTTTAAGGTAATTATCAGTATGTGTATTCCTATTGCCACTATCTTCAATGTTTGGGATTTAATTTTGTAGGTCTTTTTTCTTCCCTTCCTCTTTTGTTCTCTCCTCTCCTCTACTGGTTTGATGACATCTTTAGACTCATGTTTGGGTTGCTTTTTCTTTTTGATATAACAATCTATATCTGTACAATGTTTTTTTTTTTTTTTTTTTTTTTACATTGCTAGTCTATTTACCACCTAGAGGAGTTCTTCTGGCATTTGTTGCAAAGGTGATTGGTGGCATTGAATCCTCTTAGCTTTACCTATTCAGTAAAGTTTTTGATTTCTCAATCAAATCTGAATGAGGGCCTCACTGAGTAAAGTATTCTTGGCTGTAGGTTCTTCCCTTTCATCACTAAAAATATATTGTGCCACTCCCTTCAGGCTTGTAGTTTCTGCTGAGAAATCAGCTGTTAAACTTATGAAAGTTCCCTTGCACTGTATTTGTCATTTTTCTCTTTTTGCTTTCAATGTTTTATCTCTGTCTTTAATCTTTGTCAATATGATTTCTACCCATCTTGGAGTGTTCTTGCTCAGGTTTATCTTGCCTGGGGCTCTCTGCACCTCCTGGACCTGGTTGACTGCTTCCTTTCCCATACTAAGGAAGTTTTCAGCTATTATCTCTTCAAATATTTTAGGATTCTTTCTCCTTCTGAGACCACCCTATAATGTGAATGTTGGTGCATTTAATGCTGTCCCAGAGGTCTCCTAAGTTGTCTTCATTTCTTTTCAGTCTTTTTTCTTTATTCTGTTCCATGGCAGTGATGCTGACTACTTTATTTTCCAGATCACATATCCATTCTTCTGTCCAGTTTTTCCACTATTGATTCCTTATAATGCATTTTTCACTTCAGTTATTATGCTGTTCATCTCTCTTCGTTCTTCAAATCTTCTAGGTCTTTTGAACGTTTCTTGCCTCTTCTCAGCCTTTGCTTTAATTCTTTTCATGAGATACTGGATCATCTTCGCTATTTTTATTCTGAGTTTTTTCCTGGAAAGTTGCCTATCCCCAGGTCATTTGGCTGTTTTTCTGAGGTCTTCTCTTCTTCCTTCATCTGAGACGTAATTTTCTGCCTTTTGATTTTGATTAACTTTCTGTGATTGTGATTTTCATTCTGGAATCTCCAAGAATGTAGTTCTTCTTGCTTGCTGTCTGGTGGATGATGTCGTCTAAGAGGTTGTGTAAGCTTCCTGATGGGAGGCACTGGTGGTGGGTAGAATTGGGTCTTTCTCTGGTGGGCAGGACCATGCTGAGTAAAACTTTAATCTGTTTCTCTGCTGATGGGTGGGTCTTTGACCTCTTCCTGTTAGTTGTTTGGCATGAGGCACCCAAGGCTTGAAGTCTACAGGCTCTATGATAGGGCTAATGGTAACTTCCAAGGAGGCTCACACCAGTGGATACTTCCCAGAACTGCTGCTGAGAGTTCCCTCATCCCTGTGGTGAGCCACAGACATCCCTTACCTCTGCAGGAGACTCTTCAATAATACTAGCAGATAGGCTTGATTCAGTCTCCCATGGGATCTGTTTCTTTTCCCTGGGTCCTGATGCACACAAGATTTTGTGTGTTTCCTTCCAACAGTGGAGGCTCTGTTTCCCCCAGTCCCATGGAAGTTCTGCAATCAAATCCTCAGTTCAGTTCACTTCAGTTGCTCAGTCGTGTCTGACTCCTTGCGACTGCATGGACTGTAGCACAGCAGGCCTCCCTGTCCATTGCCAACTCCCAGAGTTTACTCAAACTCATGTCCATTGAGTCAATGATGCCATCCAACCATCTCATCCTCTGTCGTCCCCTTCTCCTCCTGCCTTCAATCTTTCCCAGTATTAGGGTCTTTTCAAATGAGTCAGTTCTTTGCATCAGGTGGCCAAAGTACTGATGTTTCAGCTTCAGCATCAGTCCTTCCAATGAACACCCAGGACTGATTTCCTTTTGGAAGGACTGATTGGATCTCCTTGCAGTCCAAGGGACTCTGAAGAGTCTTCTCCAACACCACAGTTCAAAAGCATCAATTCTTCGGCACTTGGCTTCCTTTATAGTCCAACTCTTCACATCCATACATGACTACTAGAAAACCATAGCTTTGACTAGATGGGCCTTTGTTGGCAGAGTAATATCTCTGCTTTTTAATATGCTGTCTAGATTGGTCATAACTTTTCTTCCAAGGAGCAAGCATCTTTTAATTTCCTGGCTGCAGTCACAATCTGCAGTGATTTTGGAGCCCAAAAAAGTCTGTCACATTTTCTACTGTTTTGCCATCTATTTGCCTTGAAGTGATGGGACGAGATGCCATGATCTTAGTTTTCTGAATGTTAAGTTTTAAAACAACTTTTCCTCTTTCGCTTTCATCAAGAGGCTCTTTAGTTCTTTCTTCACTTTCTGCCATAAGGATGGTGTTACCTGAATATCTGAAGTTATTGATATTTCTCCTGAAAATCTTGATTCCAGCTTGTGCTTCATCCAGCCCAGCATTTCTAATGATGTACTCTGCATATAAGTGAAATAAGCCGAGTGACAATATACAGCCTTGACATACTCCTTTTCCTATTTGGAATCAGTCTGTTGTTTCATGTCCAGTTCTAACTGTTGCTTCCTGACCTGCATACAGCTTTCTCAAGAGACAGGTCAGGTGGTCTGGTATTCCCATCTCTTTCAGAATTTTCCAGAGTTTGTTGTGGTCCACACAGTCAAAGGCTTTGTTATAGTCAATAAAGCAGAAGTAAGTGCTTTTCTGGAACTCTCTTCTTTTTTGATGATCCAGCAGATGTTGGCAACTTGTTCTCTGGTTCCTCTGCCTTTTCTAAATCCAGCTTGAACATCTGGAAGTTCATGGTTCAAGTACTCTTGAAGCCTGGCTTGGAGAATTTTGAGCATTTCTTTACTAGCGTGTGGGATGAGTGCAATTGTGCGGTAGTTTTGGCATTCTTTGGCATTGCCTTTCTCTGGGATTAGAATGAAAACTGGCTTTTTACAATCCTGTGGCCACTGCTGAGTCTTCTAAATTTGCTGGCATATTGAGTGCAGCACTTTCACAGCATCATCTTTTAAGATTTGAAATAGCTCAACTGGAATTCCATCACCTCCACTAGCTTTGTTTGTACTGATGCTTCCTAAGGCCCACTTGACTTCACATTCCAGGATGTCTGGCTCTAGGTGAATGATCACACCATCGTGATTATCTGGGTGGTGAAGATCTTTTTTGTATAGTTCTTCTGTGTATTCTTGCCACCTCTTCTTAATATCTTCTGCCTTTAAAGTTGGATTGCTTGGGAATTCCTAGTCCCTTTGTCAGACTCCCAGGCTGTGTTGGCTGACATGGAGCTCAGAACCTTCATAACAGTTGGAGAACTTCTGTTTAATTATTCTCCAGTTTGTGGGTTACCCATCCAGTAGGTATGGGATTTGATTTTATCATGATTGTGCCTCAATTACTGTCTCATTGCAGCTTGTCCTTTGTCTTTGGATCCACACTATTTCATGTACTTCATTTCTTTTTCATCACATGGATAAACCATTTTTTATTCATCCATTCTTTAGCTGATGACAGTTCGATTCCACTTTCTGATTATAATGAATAATGCTGCTAATAAACATTAGTGTAAAAATTTTTGTTTAAAAACCTATTCTCAATTTCCTTGGGTGTGTATCTAAGAGCTAAACATCAAATACATTTACATGAAATAAAGAGAATAGGTAAATCCATACAGCAGGTTAGTGGTTTCCAAGGGCTGGGCAGTGGAAGGAAATTGGGAAATTACTGCTTAATAGATATGGAGTATGTTTGGGGGTGATGAAAATGTTCTAGAATTAGATATGATGATTGTAGAGCACTGTAAATGTGCTAAAACCACAGAACTATACACTGTAAAAGCAGTAAAAATAGTCAATATTTTGATATGTGAATTACACATCAAAACATATAAACATCTGAAGTTCATATTACATTACACTATACCACATAGTTTCATTTTGAAACATTTTATTTTGAAATAGATTTAGACAAATATTGCAAAAATTATACAGATAATTTTCATATACTCTTCTCCAGGCTTCCCAGATGTTGACATCTTACATAGCCATTTATAATGATCAAAACCAGGAACTTTGGTGTGTTACTATTAACTAAAGACCTCGTTCAATTTTTACAAGTTTTACCAGTAACATAGTTTTTCTGTTACAAGATACAATTCAAGATCTCTGGTTCCATTTACTTCTAATATATCCACAGTCTGCTTAAGTCTGTAAGATTTCCTTAATCTTTCCTCCTCTTTCTCGACTTTGATATGTGGAAGAGTATTACTCAGTTATTCATAAAATACCGTTCAATTGTATTTTTTTAAGATGTTTTGCCTTGAGTAGACTGAGTTTATGCGTTTTATGGCAAGAATATCACAAAAGTAATATTGTGCCCTTCTCTGTTCATCACAGCAGGAAATATGTCACTATGCCTTATTATTGCAGGTGTTAACCCTCTTCATATAGTTAAGGTACTGTCTTCTGAGTTTCTGCACAGTAAAGTTACTATTTCATCCTTTGTGATTCACAGATACTTAGGGGGAGATCTCCAAATTTTGCCCACTAACTTTGGCATCCACTGGGGGATATTGTCTGCAGTAATTGTGAATTATCATTGTGATTGCCTAATTGAAATTATTTTTTCTCTTTCCTTCTACACTTTTTAATTGGAATTTTTCCATAAGGAAAACCTGTGCCCTCTTTTCATTATGTACTCATGTATGCATATATGTATGTATTTATACAATTATTTACTTAAATTGGTACAGAGTTAAATCAGTTATTTACTTAAATCAGTATGGACTCATGGATATTTACTTCAAATCATGTGGTTTTAATATAAAAATGTATACATAATATTGTTTAAGGCAAATAAAGTACACCAGTTTATGTTGCTTTTATCACTTAAATTTGCCATATTTTATTTGCTATTATACACATATGTAAAAATGATGTATTCTTAACATGGTTACATAAAAACTTATCATTTAAACAACTTACTTTTCTTGGAGTTATGTATTCATTTGATTTTGTTTTATTTTTCTGTTGTTATCTGATTTTTTTTTTGGCTCTTAGAAATGGTATTGCAATGAACACTCAATACCTATCTTGTGTATCCTTTATATGTTTGTACATGTGGGTTAATTTATCTTTATGATAAACCCTTAATAGTAAAATTGCTGGCACAAAACATTTATTTTTCAGAAACATACTAAAATGAAGAGGGATGCTAAAGTCAAGAAAACATTTGTCTAGCTTGTATTGAAAATGAAATCTTAATGAAACTGCATAATGAAATGATATAAATGAAACAAGGAATAATAAAATTTACTTGGGTAGTGACAACTTTTGGAGGACTAGTATAACAACAGAATATATTATTGTTTACAACTTAAACTTTGATAATTATGCTATAATGATTAGGAATTCCAATACCAGTAAACATTGGAATGCCTTTCCTTGAAGTATACATAATGAGGTTACATTAGAGAAATTATGTTAATAACAAATATTTTTACATTTTTTTTCCTGAAATATAATAGCTTTACCCATTTGTAGTGATGTGGATGAAACTAGAGCCTGTCATACAGAGTTAAGGAAGTCAGAAAGAGAAAAAAATATATATATTAACACATATACATGGAATCTAGAAAAAATGGTACAGATGAACTTATTTGCAGGGCAGGAATAGAGACACAGATGTAGAGAATGGACTTATGGACATGGAGGAAGGAGAGGGTGGGGTGAATTGAGAGAGTAGCACTGACATATATACAAATATTTAAATTGCATATTGAAAGCTATGAAAAAAGAAGTAAGCACTAAAAACTTATCAGTGGGCTTGTAGAAAGATATATTCTAATGAAACTACACTCTAAAAATTGTAAAATAAGAAAATTAAAATTGAAATACACAACTTTTAATATCTTAAACAAGTTATCTTTATGAAAACAGCTAGGAATTCTAAAATTTGTAAAAATGCAAATGTTTTTGAAGAGTACTTCCTATTTAAACTACACTATAAAAACATACAAAGTTAATAATAAACATACAAATTTTATCTTTGATGGTACAAATTTTGGAGGGTCAAACTGCTATGTCTATATCCCTATCTATGAAATTATTTACATGTTACATGGAAATTAGTATTAAATCTTTAAAATATGATTAGTAAAATAATGAATTATTTTTTGAAAAATGAACGATAATGAAACTATAGTATAAATTAATACAAAATAACATACTTTTAGGACTTCTAGGAAGCTAAATTACAAAGTAATTTATAATTGCTTTAATTTTTCTTGAAATAATGTATTATATGTTCATATTGTTCTCTTTCATAATTGAGACATAATTTGTACACCATAAATTCATTTTAAATTATACAATTCAGTTATTTTTAGTATATTCACTATGCTAAGCAACTATTACCACTATCTAAATCCAGAACATTTACATCAATCCAAAAAGAAATTCAGTAACCATCAAAAAAGCAAGAGAGTTCCAGAAAAACATCTATATGCCAAAGTCTTTGACTGTATGGATCACAATAAATTGTGGTAAATTCTTAGAGAGATGGGAACACCAGACCGCCTCACCTGCCTCTTGAGAAATCTGTAAGCAAGTCAGAAAGCAATAGTTAGAACCGGACATGGAACAACAGACTGGTTCCAAATAGGAAAAGGAGTACATCAAGGCTGTATATTGTCACCCTGCTTATTTCACTTATATGCAGAGTACATCATGAGAAACGCTGGGCTGGAGGAAGCACAAGCTGGAATCAAGGTTGTCGGGAGAAATATCAATAACCTCAGATATGCGGATGGCACCACCCTTATGGTAGAAAGTGAAGAACTAAAGAGCCTCTTGATAAAAGTGAAAGAGGAGAGTGAAAAGTTCACTTAAAGCTCAACATTCAGAAAACTAAGATCATGGCATCCAGTCCCATCACTTCATGGCAAATAGATGGGGAAACAGTGGCTCACTTTATTTTTCTGGGCTCCAAAATCACTGCAGATGGTGATTGCAGCCAGGAAATTAAAAGACGCTTATTCCTTGGAAGGAAAGTTATGACCAACCTAGACAGCATATTAAAAAGCAGAGACATTACTCTGCCAACAAAGGCCCATCTAGTCAAAGCTATGGTTTTTCCAGTGGTCATGTATGGATGTGAGAGTTGGACTATAAAGAAAGCTGAGCACCGAAGAATTAATGCTTTTGAACTGTGGTGTTGGAGAACACTCTTGAGAGTCCCTTGGACTGCGAGGAGATCCAACCAGTCCATCCTGAAGGAGATAAGTCCTGGGTGTTCATTGGAAGGACTGATGTTGAAGCTGAAACTCCAATACTTTGGCCACCTGATGTGAAGAGCTGATTCATTGGAAAAAACCCTGATGCTCGGAAAGATTGAAGGCAGGAGGAGAAGGGGACGACAGAGGATGAGATGGTTGGATGGCATCACCGACTCAATGGACATGGGTTTGGGTGGACTCCGGGAGTTGGTGATGGACAGGGAGGCCTGGCGTGTTGTGGTTCATGGGGTCTCAAAGACTCGGACATGACTTAGCGACTAAACTGAACTGAACTGAACTGAACCATTGGCAGTCACTCCCAATTTTGCTACCCCTAGCTACTGACAACCACTAGTATACTTTCTGTCTCTGAATGTTCCATCTCTTCTGAGCATTTTATATAAATAAAATTATATAATAGTGGCTTTCTTCTGTCTGACTTCTTTCACTTTAGCATATTTTCGCAGCTCATCCACACCGTAGCATGAGTCAATATTCTACTCTTTTTTTTAATTTTTATTTAACTCTTTTTATTTTCTTTCTTTATATTCCTTGGTATAGATAGACCACATTTTGCTTATTTGTTCATTGATAGAAGGACATTTGGGTTGGTTTGGGGTTTTTGTTATTATAAAGAATACTTCCATGAATATTCCTATACAGCTCTTTGTGTGAACATGTTTTCAATTCTCTTGCTTATATCCCTAGGAGTGAAATTGCTAGGTCATCTGGTAACATTATGAGGTCTGATACCAGTATAGCCACTCCAGCTCATATTTGGTTACTATTTTAATATATATTATCTAGCATATTTTTCATCATTTTATTTTCAATATATTTATGTATTTAAAACTAAAATTTGTTTCTTTTGACAGCATACAGTTGGGGCTATTTTTAATGGTCTATTTTTAATCCATTCTGCCTATCTCAGCATTTTAATTATAATTTTAATATGTTTAAATTTACTTTTGTTATTAATAAGCTAAGATTTATGTCTGCCATTTTGAGCCTTATACACTTTTATTTCCCTCAGATCCTCCATTCCATCTTTCTTTTATGTTAAATAGATATTTTATACAGTATCATTTTAATTCCTTTATTGTTTCTTTTACTATATTTTTTCTATTTGTTGTCTCAGTAATAACCCTAGGAATTATATTTTATATATTATAAAAATCTAGTTCAAATTAATACCAACTTAATTCAATAGTATGCAAAAACCTTGCTTCTATAAAATATTATTTCCCCCATTTGTGCCATTCTCTCCTCCAGAGTTTATTGTTTTTTCATTTTTTGCTTTTTATTTACTTATGTTTTGAAACTAATTTTGTGAAGTCTGTATTCCATGTCTTATGTGGTCACTGAAGCCTCTGCTCAGTTAATATATATGTCAACTAATGATTGGACAAAGATTTTCAAACACCTGGATCTGATAAGTCTCTCAGTCTCTGCCAGGGAGTTCTTTGTGTATATGTGTTATGGCCTATTTCAATTTCTGCTTGCTCAGAGCCTCTACAGAAGTCATAAGTATCAAGTTAATGCCTTCTCAAGTCTTTTCTGAGCATGCACACCATTCTGTGAATGCACACAACCCAATCCTCGCTTGTGGTTTCCAAATTCTCAGGGATACTTCAAAGCTTTTCAAAATCCCTATGGACATCTCATTCTACAGCTTTCCATTTTAAGATTTTTAGTTAGTCTAATATTTGTCCAATTTGTTATGCACCATTTCAGGTACCTGTGAAGTTAAATTATTGCCTTTGACTGTTTCTGACAAATGTCTCTGAGGGAGAAAGGTTTTCCCACTGGACAAACTCTGAGTCAAGTCAAGTAAGGACAACTTAGCAAGGAGAGGCTACCAGCAAGCCATCAGAGAAGTCAAATAGTGAAAACTATCTGGGGAGGAAGCTTTGAAAGAATTTGCTTCCCATTCTTCCACCCCTAGTGGCCACCAGGCTGATAGTTTTTACCATAAGTTGGATGTCTTGGAGTTCAAGAATACAATAGAGATGGAAGTAGAGGGTGGAAATAGGGCATATAATAACAATAAACACTAATCTCACTGTGATTCAGCTGTTTTTTTTCCTTGAGTCTCTTGACTTTCCTGATTGCTTCAAATTTTTTATTAATTTCAAGAGTTCTGAAAAAGCTGATTCTGACTTTTTTTTTAATTTTAGTGTTGTTTTTTTTTCCATTTATTTTTATTAGTTGGAGGCTAATTACAATATTGTAGTGGTTTTTGTTCTGACTTTTTAAAAGTTAGTGTTCTCCATTGATTTTATGGAGTAGAGAATTTTCAGAGGACCTTACTCTGCCATTTTCAGCAATGTTACCTTGCTTATATTTTAAACATAGTTAATTGTGCTAACCCATTCGTGTCATGGTCAAGAGACTTGCATAACTCAATGAAGTTATGAGCCATGCCATGCAAGGCCATCCAAGACATGGCCACTGGAGAAGGGGATGGCAAACCACTCCAGTATTCTTGCCTTGAGAACCTCATGAAAGGTATGAAAAGGCAAAAAAAAATATGACACCAGAAGATGAGCCCCCAGGTTGGAAGGTGTCCAATATGTTGCTAGAGAAGAGCAGAGGGCAATTACTACCAACTCCAGAAAGAATGAGGTGACTGCGACAAAGCATTAAAGATGTTCAGTTGTGGATATGTCTGGTGGTGAAAATAAAGTATAATGCTGTAAAGAATAATATTACATAGAAATCTGGAATGTTAGGTCTATGAATCAAGGTAAATTGCACATGGTCAAGAAGGAGATGATAAGCATGAACATCAACATCTTAGGAACAGGTGAAGTAAAATGGATCGGAATGGATGAATTTAATTCAGAGGACCATTTTATCTACTACTGTGGGCAAAAATCCCTTAGAAGAAATGGAGTAGCCCTCAGAGTCAACAGAAGAGTCAAATGCAGTTCTTGGATGCAGTCTCAAAAATTACAGGATGATCTTGGTTCGTTTCCAAGGTAAACCCTTCAACTTCAGAGTAACCCAAGTCTATGTCCCAACCACTGATTCCAAGGAATCTGAAATTGACTAGTTCTATGAAGACTTACAAGACCTTCTAGAACTAACACCAAAAAAGATGTTCTTTTCATTACAGGAGATTGGAATACAAAAGGAGGAAGTCAAGAGATACCTGGAGTAACAGGCAAGTTTGGCCTTGGAGTACAAAATGAAACAAGGCAAAGGCTAACACAGTATTGTCAAGAGAACACACTGGTCATAGCAAACACCCTCTTCCAACATCACAAGAGAAGACTCTACACATGGACATCACCAGATGGCCAATATCAAAATCAGATTGATTATATTCTTTGAAGCCAAAGATGGAGAAACTCTATACAGTCAGCAAAAACAAGACCAGGAGATGAATGTGGCTTAGATTGTGATGGCTCAGATGGCTCAGAAGAATGTGGCTCTTTATTGATGAATTCAGACTTAAATTGAAGAAAGTAGGGAAAACCACTACACTATCCAGGTAAGACCCAAATCAAAACCCTTATGATTATACAGTGGAAGAGACAAAAATATTCAAGGAATTAGAAATGATAGAGTGTCTGAAGAACTATAGATGGAAGTTCGTGACATTGTACAGGAGCCAGTAATCAAGACCATCTCCAAGAAAAGTAAAGGCAAAACGGTTGTCTGAGAAGTCATTGCAAATAGCTGAGAAAAGAAGAGAAGCTAAAGACAAAGGAGAAAAGAAAAGATATACCCATCTGAATACAAGTTCCAAAGAATAGCAAGGAGAGTTAAGAAAGCCTTCCTCAGTGATCAATGCAAAGAAATAAAGGAAAACAACAGAATGGTTAAGACTAGAGATCTCGCTATGGTACATATACACAATGGAATATTACTCAGCCATTAAAAAGAATTCATTTGAATCAGTTCTAATGAGATGGATGAAACTGGAGCCCATTATACAGAGTGAAGTAAGCCAGAAAGATAAACACCAATACAGTATACTAACACATATATATGGAATTTAAAACGATGGTAACGATAACCCTATATGCAAAACAGAAAAAGAGACAGAGATGTACAGAACAGACTTTTGGGCTCTGTGGGAGAAGGCGAGGGTGGGATGTTCTGAGAGAATAGCTTTGAAACAAGGATACTATCAAGGGTGAAACAGATCAACAGCCCAGGTTGGATGCATGAGACAAGTGCTCAGAGCTGGTGCACTGTGAAGACCCAGAGGGATGGGATGGGGAGGGAGGTGGGAGTGAGGATCGGGATGGGGAACACATGTAAATCCATGGCTGATTCATGTCAATGTATGGCAAAAATCACTACAATATTGTAAAGTAATTAGCCTCCAACTAATAAAAATAAATTTAAAAAAAAGAAAATCCAGAAAAACACACCCACACACACACAGGGAAAGCTGGTAGAGGTGACAGAATTCCAGCTGAACTATTTAAAAACCTAAAAGATGATGCTGTCAAAGTGCTGCACTCAATATGTCACCAAA
Organism: Cervus canadensis; assembly: GCF_019320065.1. NCBI lineage: Eukaryota > Metazoa > Chordata > Mammalia > Artiodactyla > Cervidae > Cervus > Cervus canadensis. Next base: position 31,584,983 of record NC_057419.1, read on the forward strand.
TTTGTAAAACTCAGCAGTGGCCACAAGACTGGAAAAAGTCAGTTCTCATTCCAATGTCAAAGAAGGACAATGCCAAAGAATGTTCAGACTACCAGACAATTGTGCTCATTTTGCAATCTAGTAAGGTCAAGTTCAAAATCCTTCAAACTAGGCTACAGCAGTATGCGAACTGAGAACTTCTAGATGTACAAGCAGAGTTTACACAAGGCAGAGGAACAAGAGATCAAATTGTCAATCTTCGTTGGATCATAGGTAAATCAAGGGAGTTCCAGAAAATCATCTACTTCTGCTTCATTGACTACCCTAAAGCCTTTGACTCTGTGGAAGTGGGAGGAAGTGAAGTCGCTCAGTCGTGTCCGACTCTGCAACCCCACAGACTGTAGCCCACGAGGATCCTCTGTCCACGGGATTCTCCAGGCAAGTGTACTGGAGTGGGTTGCCATTTCCTTCTCCAGAGGATCTTCCCGACCCAGGGATTGAACCCGGGTCTCCTGCATTGTAGGCAGACGCTTTACTGTCTGAGCCACCACACACAAACTATGGAACGTTCTTAAAGAGATGGGTATACCAGACCACCTTATCTATCTCCTGAGAAACCTGTGTGTGGGTCAAGAAGTAACCATTAGAATCTTACATGGAATAACTGACTGGTTAAAATTTGGAAGAGTATAAATCTGTATATATTGTCAGCCTGTTTATCTAACTTCTATGCAGAATACATCATGGGAAGTGCCAGGCTGGATAAATCAGAAGCTGGAATCAAGGTTTCCAGGAGAAATATCAACAACCTCACATATGTAGATGATACCACTCTAACGACAGAAAGAGAAGAGGAACTAAATAGTCTCTTGATGAAGATGAAAGAGGCAAGTGAAAAAGTTGGCTTAAAAATCAACATTCAAAAAACTAAGATCATGGCATCTGGTCCTATCACTTCATGACAAACAGAAGGGGAAAAAGTGGAAGCAGTGACAGATATTATTTTCTTGGGCTCCAATATCACTGCAGAACATGACTGCAGCCGTGAAATTAAGAGACATTTGCTCCTTGGAAGGAAAGCTAAGACAAACCTAGACAGAATATTAAAAAGCAAAGACATCACTTTCCTCACAAAGTCCGTATAATCAAAGCTATGGTTTTTCCAGTAGTCTTGTACAGATGTGAGAGTTGGAACATAAAGAAGACTGAGCACTCCAGAATTGATGTTTTTGAATCACTGTGCTGGAATCTTCCCTCTTGACAGTCCCTTGGAGTACAAGGAAATCAAACCAGTAAATCCTAAAGGAAATCAACCCTGAATATTCACCAAAAGGACTAATGCTGAAGCTAAAGCTTGAATACTTTGGCCACTAGATGCAAACAGCCAACTCCATTGGATAAGATCCTTATGCTGGGAAAGTTTAAAGGCAAAAAGAGAATGGGTGGCACAGGATGAGATGGTTAGAAAGCATCACTGACTCAATGGACATGAATTTGACCAAAATCTGGGGGATAGTGAAGGACAGGGAAGCCTTGAGTGCTGAAGTCTATGGGTTCACAAAGAAGTGAACACGACTTAACAACTGAACAACAAAGTGTGCTAAATTTGATCTGGAATTATAAAAGCAGTAAATAGATGAACAATTCCTGTTGAAAGACACATTTTGATAAAATTATACTATAAAATGATACAAATCAAGTATCTGTTAGTCACTCAGTTATGTCCGACTCTTTGCAACCCCGTGGAATGCAGCCCACCAGGCTCCTCTGTCCATGGGATTCTCCAGGCAAGAATACTGGAGTGGGTAGTCATTTCCTTCTCATTAAGTAGCAATTCTCAAAAAGTAAATGAATACTTTTGATTTTTTATAAGCTTGCATTTTTGTACACTATCTAAATCTATATCTAAGATGAATTTCGGGCACAAGAATAAAATTTAATCTCTTCTATTTTAAAGTTTGGCAAATGTGTTGCTTGTTTTCTCCACGTATTTTTCATTAATGATAAAATATTTTTCACAAACTTATTCCACTTTATTTCAGAGTATTAGATTAGTGCTTCACCAATTTTATTTCAGTTGTCCCATCTGCAAAACTCCCTGATTCTAACAGGACTAAAAATTAAGTTCCTATTCTAGATACTCAATCCTAAGTACTTTCATTTAATTTTTCTTACTCCACAATGCCTTGGGCACCAGAATATATAGCAGAATTCTGCATTAAGTAAACAATGGTGCCGCACAAACCAGAACTGAAAGAGACACGTGTACCCCAATGTTCATTGCAGCACTGTTTACAATGTTTAGCTAGGACATGGAAGCAACCTAGATGTCCATTAGCAGATGAATGGGTAAGAAAGTTGTGGTACATATACACAATGGAATATTACTCAGCTATTTAAAAGAACATTTCAGTCAGTTCTAATGAGGTGGATGAAACTGGAGCCTATTATACAGAGTGAAATAAGTCAGAAAGGGAAACACCAATACAGTATATTAATGCATATATATGGAATTTAGAAAGATTATAACCATGATCCTATAGGCAGAGACAGCAAAAGAGATGCAGATATAAAGAACAGACTTTTGGACTCTGGGAGAAGGCAAGGGTGGGATGATTTGAGAGAATAACATTGAAATATGTATATTACCATATGTGAAATAGATGACCAGCCCAAGTTCGATGCATGAAACAGGGCACTCAAAGCCAGTGCACTGGGACATCCAGAAGGATGGGGTGGGAAGGGAGGTGGGAGGGGGGTTCAGGACAGGGGGACACATGTACACCCATGGCTGATTCATGTCAATGTATGGCAAAACCACCACAACACTGTAAAGTAATTAGTCTCCAATTAAAATAAATAATTTTTAAAAAATAATGGTGCCCCACAATGACTACAGATGCAATTTACACCTCTCCATTTTAGGAAATACCATCAACTAGTCCCAAGTGAAGGTCGTTTAATCTGCTTTGAAGTGGAAGGTTAGAGATAATATGTACTGCCTTTTCCTTGGGATATTGGTGAAAGGGACAGTGTAATATGAACTCCTAGAACAACGGCAGTTTCAGATAGTCAGGTTTGCTTTGTGGATGTTCTAGACTCCTAGAGTAGAAAGAAAAAGGGTCACAGTATATAAAGCAGTTGAAAGTATATTATAATACGTACTGTCCTCATTCTAATCTCGGTATTCATTATTGTAACTCGATAGTCAGTCATATATTTTCCCTTAGCTGTGCACGATATATTAAGAGATTTGTTGGCTTCAATAGGGATCAAAGTCAAGTTAAATCTGGAAAATAGTACTAGTATAACCACCAAAATCCTCTGCCAGGATAGTTCCCTAAAAGTCTTATAGCTAAAAACTTTTTTTATTACTTAAACAGAACAATAAAAATTGAGCTTGGAGAACAATTTTAAAATACTGAATTTATTTCAATAAATTTTTATTGAGGCTCAGTATACACAGAAACATACTAAGCACAATTGTAGGGCTTAGATGAAAGAGACAGATACAGATTAAATGATATGGAGTCTCTACCCTCTGGGAATTTACATCTAAGAAAGGGAAATGTAACACCAAAAACCACACACAAGGTAAAATGTGGGAAGAACCTATGAAAGTTACCATCAGAGCACTCCAAACATGTAGAGGAGAGTTGAGAGACATAGGTTCATTTGAGAAGGACCATGGAGTATGGATAGGATTTTCCACTAAAGTGGGTATAAGCATTACATATTGGAAGAAACAGGAATCCAGAGTGACCTGTACCTTGAGTACCTGCAGGGGAGAAGTAAGTAAGACTCGGAAACCAGTTGAGGAAATATCAAGAAGGACATTGAAGGCAAGAATAGTTTCTATTTTATTCTATGAGCAATGGGAAATCAGTGGCTGATATTTTTAAAGAAAGGGACTGACATGAATTGAGGTTGCACTTTAGGGAATTCTGTCTTAAGGTCATGTACCAAAGGAATTACACAGCTGAGTGGTAGAAGGCAGGGCAGATAACAATGAGACATCAGATGAGACATTGCAAGGGCTTGGATGATAATAATTTAGGACAGAACAACACTGCAAAGAAGAAAGGTTTGAGTGTGCCCTAGTCCATCACCATTCCCAGGCCTCTACTCCTCTATATATATTGTCATCTCACTATATAGCATCTAATGAATTCTATTCAAGTTTTCTCTCCCTCTCCTGGAACAGATCTATTCTCAACCTCAGGGCCTTTCTTTAGTCCCAGTACTCCTGGGCCTTGCTTTCTGTTTTCAGCACATAATCATAGGGTGTTAGAGCTCAAGATAACACAACCAATCTAACTTGACTCTACGCTATTTGACTCTAGCTTTTTTACTTTTTTTTTTTTAATTCTGTACACCATGATGAGGAAACTCAGAGAAGAAAGTGACCTGCCCAAAGCTGAGTGTAGAGTTTGGATCTAAAAGGAAGCTGGAGGAAAACAGACTTAAGGAATTAAGATCATCACAATGTTCCTTCCTCTGGATTACACTGCCACGTCCTCAAGCTGTTATCTCTGAGCAAACTTTAGGCAGCAGGGTGTTGGGTTGGTAGCATCCAATTATATCCAGCCCTATTTACCAAGTTGTAGTCAGAATTGCATGTTCTCAGCCTCTTCCAGCAACACTATATTCTCCTTAGTTAAACTTAGTCCCCAGCTATCAGAACAGGTGGTACATGGAAAGATCCTGAGAAAGCAGCACTGTGGACAGAAGGCCAAAATGTTGGGGTCTTGAGGAAATCAGGTTACTGAGAGGACTGAGTAAAGTAGGAGCTCTTGGAGTCCCTATCAGACAGGACATAAGGGAGTAAATGAATGCCTGGTAAAAACATATCTAAGAAAATATGAAGGAGTTTGAAGAGAGGAATGATAGGATAGTGGTTTCAGATGGGAAAATATGAAGAACACAATTAGGTTTAGAGAGAAATGTATGGGAGTAATGTAACTAAGAGCTGATGGCAATGATTCTCAGAAGAATCTCATTACCAAACAAATTGTATGCTGAGCTTCTTCCAATAAAGGATTAAAAAAAGGAAAGTGCATTTTATTAACATTAATCTATAAAATGCAATTTTTACTTAATTCATATTACAAAATTAATCAAAATTACCAAAAGTTAAATAACACCTGTATTTGAGGGTTTTGTTCAACCAAAATTTACACAATTTCAAAACTGCAAACAAAACATTTTCAGGCTTTCTAGATCATTGTTATGAGACCCAAGAATCCACAGGACATACCCTTAAACCACCAGATTAACACAAGTCTTTTCCTTGGGTTGTTGCTGTTGTTCAGTCACTCAGTTGTGGCCAACTCTGTGCAACCCCATGGACTGCAGCATACCAGGCTTTCCTGTCCTTCACCATCACCCAGAGTTTGCTCAAACTAATGTCCATTGAGTTGGTTATGCCATCCAACTATCTCGTCCTCTGTCGTCCCCTTCTCCTCCTACCTTTAATTTTTTCCAGCATCAGGGTCTTTTCCAGTGACCTGGCTCTTCACATCAGGTGGCCAAAGTATTGGAGCTTCAGTTTTAGCATCAGTGTTTCCAATGAAAATTCAGGGTTGATTTCCTTTAGAACTGGCTAGTTTGATATCTTTGCAGTCCAAGGGACTCTAGAGTCTTCTGTAACACCACAGTTCAGAAGCATCAATTCTTTGGCCCTCAGCCTTCTTTATGGTCCAACTCTCACATTGGTACATGACTACTGGAAAAACCATAGCTTTGACTATACAGACCTTTGTTGCCAAAGTAATGTCTCTGCCTTTTAATATGCTGTCTAGGTTTGTCATAGCTTTTCTTTCAAGGAGCAATAGTAATTCACCATTTTATAAAGAACTCCAAAGTAAGGTCTTTAAGAATTGAATGAATAAATGTTTAACAGAGAAATTGCAGACAGTAGAACCTCTTTAAAAATGTCACAGCACTGAGGGTAGTGTGGGTGGCAGATGATTTGAAAATAAATATCATACTAAATATTATAATTTTATATCTAAAAAATGAAATGGATCTTATTGTTTTATAGTATAGAATACAAAATAAAGCCTGGCAAAAGCTTCCCGGCTAGTGAGGTATATGAAAATGATAGGACATAATTATTAAAGAGAGCAACATTGTTGTAGCTAAGTCATGTCAGACTCTTTTTCCCATGGACTATAGACTACCAGGCTCCTCTGTCCATGGAATTACCCAGGCAAAAATACTGGAGTGGGCTGCCATTTCCTTCTCCAGGGGATCTTCCTGACTAAGGGGTCAAACCTGCATCTCCTACATTGGCAGGCAGATTCTTTACCACTGAGCTGCTAAGGAAGCCCAGAGAGCAATGTTTCCCTTATCAAAAAGCCATATCAAAATTCTGGTGGGGACATGAAATTTGTAAGTTTATCATCTAGAGGTATGAGAATTACAAAGGATGAAAACACTATTTTAAAGCATACAATGTTCTTAATAATAGCATTAAATTTGATACGGCTTTGAGAGTTCATGATTGCCAACTTATCACCATCCAAATTAACATGAGGTGTTGTATGTCCCTGAGGAAAGGGTTTATATGGAAGGAACCATGGACAAAGCAGTATTCAGGGAACAAAGTTATGCACCCTGGGAGTGAGGGTTCAGATAAAAAGGTAGACTGGTACTACCAAGAGCCCACTAAGGAAACTTTCTCAGTATATACATTATACATTGATTTCTGAAACTAATGAAATTTTTAAAATCAGTCTTGATGCCACATTTAATTACTGATATGCATTATAATAGCACCATCTTGTGGAATATAGTTAAAATTCATGCATGTCTTTAGATGGCTGCTCAGTCAGTGGTTCTCAAAGTGTGGTTTGTGGACCCCTGGTGATACTTAAGACATATTCAGGGAGTCCAGCTAATTTCATAATAATACTAAGATGTCATTTGCCTTTTTCAATGTGTTGGATTTGTACTGATGCAAATAGTGAGTAAAAGTGTGGACACTTTAGCATGAATCATGGCAAAGGTCCCAACTTACAGTCTTCATTACTATGCATTTAAGGAAAACCAAAAGCTTTTTCTACTTAAGAGTATCCTTATGAAGTAGCAAGAAAAAAGTGGGGCAACAATGCTGAAAGACTCAATGTACAGCAATTCACTTTTTACACTTCGCTTGTAAGAAATTCCTCCAAGAACCGAGTGGGGTGAAGCCACTCAGTCGTGTCCGACTCTTTGTGACCCCATGGACTGTAGCCTGTCAGATTTCTCCATCCATGGAATTTCCCAGGCAAGAATACTGGAGCGGGTTGCCATTTCCTTCTCCGGGGGATCTTCCCAGCCCAAGGATTGAACCTGGGTCTCCAGCACTTCAGGCAGACTCTTTACCATCTGAGCTATCAGAGAATCCCTCCAGGAATTGAGGAATCTCTGCAAATAGCAGACTTTTGTGAGCATTGCAGATAAGAAACTTGTATTTTAATCTTCCCTCCTCCACCCATTAGCTTCAAGATTCAGGATTTGAATCTCTGTAAAGGGGATATATCTATGAGTTGAGAAGTTGAGAGGAGTAAAAGCTGGATATAATGGCCTGTTTAAGTTGACTCTGCTAGTACCGTCCCTTCTTCCCTGTGCCAAAGTCCCCTGTAATTTCTGACTGTTAGAAGAACCTGGAGAAGGCCAGAAAGGAGGAGGAGACTTCACAGTTAGCTGTGGTCTACAAAATGATGAACATATGACAGAAGATAGAAAGGGATAGTAACTGTCTATGAAAAATGGATATATAGCTTTAAAACAGAATGTGGACCTAAATATCCAGAATCACACTCCTTTGTAAGATTTGAAACAAAAATAGTATGAATGTAATGAATAGTTCTAATGGAGTGGTGAGTCAAAGAACCATCTTGGTGCTAGCAAAATGGCAGAATTCCTTTCGCATCAAAGTGGTCTTGCAAGAGCTTTATTGATGTCAAAGAGTTTAATGGGGCTTCCCTGGTGGCTCAGGTGGTAAAGAATCTGCCTGCAATGCAGGAGACCCAAGTTTGATCCCTGGGTAGGGAAGATCCCCTGGAGAAGGGAATGGCGACCCAGTCTAGTATTCTTGCCTGGAGAATTCCATGGACAGAGGAGCCTGGTGGTCTACAGTTCATGGGGTTGCAAAGAGTTGGACACGATTGAGCGACTAACACTTTCACTTTCAAGAGGTTAATGATGTCTAAAGAAAATATAATAATTCCTCAGCCACCTGAAGGATAGTGTTACAGCAACTAATCAAAAAGAAAAACCACAGCCTCTCCCCCTCAGTTATATTTAAACTGTCTTTATTTTCCACAATCATAATTTTTAATGATATGCCTTGTAGACTTCAAAGTACTGGAAAGAAATCTTTCATTCAAAGGCAATTGTGTGTTCTAGTTTCATTCTTTTACACATGGTTGACCAGTTTTCTCAGCACCACTTGTTGAAGAGACTGTCTTTTCTCTATTATATATTTTTACCTTATTTGTTAAAGATAGGCTTTCCATAGGTGCATGGATTTATCTCCAGGCTTTGTATATTGTTTCATTGATCTATATTTCTATTTTTGTGACAGTACCATACTGTCTTGATGGTTATAGTATAGTATAGGCTGTATATAGTATAGACTGAAGTCAGGAATGCTGATTCCTCCTGTTTCATTCTTCTTTCTCAAGATTGCTTTGGCTATTCAGCTATTCAGTATAGTATATTTGTATATACAGTATTTGGCTACTTATTATAGTGTAGGCTGTATGTAGTATAGGCTGAAGTCAGGAAAGTTGATTTCTCCTATTTCATTCTTCTTTCTCATTCTTTTTTTTTTTTTTTTGTTTTTGCTATTCAGGGTCTTTTGTATTTCCATACAAATTGAGAAATTATTTGTTCTGGTTCTGTGAAAAATATCATTGGCAGTTTGATAAGGATTGCATTGAATCTATAAATTGCTTTGGGTAGTATAGTCATTTTCACAATTTGGATTCTTCCAGTCCTGAACATGGTATATTACTCCATCTGTGTTGTCTGATTTCTTTCATCAGTGTCACAGTTTTCTGCATACAAGTCTTTTGTCTCTTTAGGTAGGTTTATTCCTAAGTATTTTATTCCTTTTGTCACAGTCATGAATGGGATTGTTTCCTTAATTTCTCTTTATGATCTTTCATTGTTAGTGTATAGGAATGCAAAGGATTTCTATGTGTTAATTTTATATCCTGTGACTTTACTACATTCATTGATTAGTTCTATTAATTTTCTGGTGGTATCTTTAGGGTTTTCTATGTAGAAAATCATGTCATCTGCAAATAGTGAGAGTTTTACTTCTTTTACAATCTGGATTCCTTCTATATTTTTTCTTCTCTGATTGCTTGGTAAGACTTCCAAAACTATTTTGAATAATAGTGGTGAGATTGGGCACCCTTGTCTTGTTTCCGATCTTAGCGGGATTGCTTTCAGTTTTTCACTGTTGAAGATAATATTTGCTGTGCATTTGTTATATATGGCCTTTATTACATTGAGGTATGTTCCTTCTATGTTTGCTTTCTGGAGAGTTTTTATCATAAATGTGTGTTGAATTTTGCAAAAATTTTCTCTGAATCTATTGAAATCATCACATGGTTTTTATCTTTAATTTTTTTCATTTATTTTTATTAGTTGGATATGCTGTATCATGTTGATTGATTTGCATATGTTGAAGTATCCTTGCATCCCTGGGATAAAGCCAACTTGATTATGATATATGACCTTCCTAATGTGTTGTTGGATTTTGTTTGCTAGAATTTTGTTGAACATTTTTACATCTATGTTTGTTAGTGATATTTGGCTTTCAATTTTCTTTTTTTCTGTGGCATTTGTGTCTGGTTTTGGTATCAGGGTGATGGTGGCCTCGTAGAATGAGTTTGGAAGCTGTCCTTCCTCTGCAATTTTCTGGAAGTGTTTGAGCAGGATAGGTGTTAGCTCTCCTATAAATTTTTGGTAGAATTCACCTGTGAAGCCTTCTGGTCCTAGGCTTTTATCTGTTGGAAGATTTTTTTTATTATAGTTTCAATTTCCATGCTTGTGATTGGATGGTTCATATTTTCTGTTTCTTCCTGGTTCCATTTTGGAAGGTTACACTTTTCTAAAAATTTGTCCGTATCTTCCAAGTTGTCTATTTTATTGCCATAGAGCTTCTCATAGTAGTCCCTTATGATATTTTGTATTTCTGTGTTGTCTGTTGTTACTTCCCTTTTTTATTTCTAATTTTATTTATAAGATTCTCTATTTTTTTCTTGAGTCTGGCTAATGGTTTGTCAATTTTGTTTATCTTCTAAAGAACTAGCTTTTAGTTTTCCTCATATTTGCTATAGTCTCCTTCATTTCTTTTTCATATATTTCTGCTCTTATAATTTCTTTCCTTCTAATAATGTTGGGGATTTTTCTGTTCTTCTTGTTGCTTTATATGTAAGATTAGGTTGTTTATTTGATTTCTCTTAGTTTCTTGAGGTAGGTTTATATTCGTATGAATTATCCCCTTTAGGATTGCATTTACTGCAGCCCATAGGCTTTGGGTTGCTGTGTTTTCATTGTAATTTGTTTCCAGGCATACTTTGATTTCCTTTTTGACTTCTTCAGTGATCTGTTTGTTATTCAGAAACATGTTGTTTACCCTTCATGTATTTATGCCTTTTATAGGTTTTTTTTCCTGTAGGTGATCTGTAATCTTACAGCATTGTGATCAGAAAAGCTGCTTGAAATTATTTCAATTTTTAAAAATTTACCCGGCTTGATTTGTACCATAAAACATGATATATTCTGGAGAATGTTCTGTGAGCACATGAGAAAAAGGTGAAATCTTTTGTTTTTGGATGAAATTCTCTGTCAGTCACTTCAGTTCAGTCGCTCAGTCGTGTCTGACTCTTTGTGACCCCATGAACCGCAGCACGCCAGGCCCCCCTGTCCATCACCAGCTCCTGGAATTTACTCAAATTCGTGCCCATCGAGTGGTGATGCCATCCAGTCATCTCATCCTCTGTCGTCCCCTTCTCCTCCTGCCCCCAATCCCTCCCAGCATCAGGGTCTTTTCCAATGAGTCAACTCTTCGCATGAGGTGGCCAAAGTACTGGAGTGTCAGCTTCAACATCAGTCCCTCCAATGAATACCCAGGACTGATCTCCTTTAGGATGGACTGGGTGGATCTCCCTGCAGTCCAAGGGACTCTCAAGGGTCTTCTCCAACACCACAGTTCAAAAGCATCAATTCTTTGGCGCTCAGCTTTCTTCACAGTCCAACTCTCACATCCATACATGACCACTGGAAAAACCATAGCCTTGACCAGATGGACGTTTGTTGGCACAGTAATGTCTCTGCTTTTTAATATGCTATCTAGGTTGGTCATAACTTTCCTTTCAAGGAGTAAGCGTATTTTAATTTCCTGACTGCAATCACTATCTGCAGTGATTTTGGAGCCCCTCAAAATGAAGTCTGACACTGTTCCCACTGTCTCCCCATCTATTTCCCATGAGGTGATGGGACCAGTTGCCATGATCTTAGTTTTCTGAATGTTAAGCTTTAAGCCAACTTTTTCACTCTTCTCTTTCACTTTCATCAAGAGGCTTTTTAGTTCCTCTTCACTCTCTGCCATAAGGGTGGTGTCATCTGCATATCTGAGGTTACTGATATTTCTCCTGGCAATCTTGATTCCAGCTTGTGCTTCTTCCAGCCTAGCCTTTCTCATGATGTACTCTGCATATAAGTTAAATAAGCAGGGTGACAATATACAGCCTTGACATACTCCTTTTCCTATTTGGAACCAGTCTGTTGTTCCATGTCCAGTTCTGATTATTGCTTCCTGACCTGTTTATAGGTTTTTCAAGAGGCAGATCAGGTGGTCTGGTATTCCCAACTCTTTCAGAATTTTCCACAGTTTATTGTGATCCACACAGTCAAAGGCTTTGGTGTAGTCAATAAAGCAGGAATAGATGTTTTTCTGGAACTCTCTTGTTTTTTCGATGACCCAGCGGATATTGGCAATTTGATCTCTGGTTCCTCTGCTTTTTCTAAAACCAGCTTGAACATCTGGAAGTTCTTGGTTCATGTATTGCTGAAGCCTGGCTTGGAGAATTTTGAGCATTACTTTACTAACGTGTGAGATGAATGCAATTGTGTGGTAGTTTGAGCATTCTTTGGGATTGCCTTTCTTAGGGATTGGAATGAAAACTGACCTTTTCCAGTCCTGTGGCCACTTCTGAGTTTTCCAATTTGCTGGCATATTGAGTGCAGCACTTTAACAGCATCATCTTTCAGGATTTCAAATAGCTCAACTGGAATTCCATCACATCCACTAGCTTTGTTCATAGTGATGCTTTCTAAGGCCCACTTGACTTCACATTCCAGGATGTCTGGCTCTAGGTCAGTGATCACACCATTGTGATTATCTGGGTCGTGAAGATCTTTTTTGTACAGTTCTTTTGTGTATTATTGCCACCTCTTCTTAATATCTTCTGCTTCTGTTATGTCCATACCATTTCTGTCTTTTATCGAACCTATCTTTGCCTGAAATATTCCCTTGATATCTCTAATTTTCTGAAGAGAAATCTAGTCTTTTCCATTCTGTTGTTTTCCTCTATTTCCTTGCATTGATTGCTGAGGAAGGCTTTCTTATCTCTCCTGGCTATTCTTTGGAACTGTGCATTCAAATGGGAATATCTTTCTGATTCTCCTTTGCTTTTTCCTTCTCTTCTTCTCACAGCTATTTGTAATGCCTCCTCAGACATCCTTTTTGCCTTTTTGCATTTCTTTTCCTTGGGGATGGTCTTGATCCCTGTCTCCTGTACAATGTCACGAACCTCCGTCCATAGTTCATCAGGCTTTCTGTCTATCAGATCTAGTCCCTTAAATCTATTTCTCACTTCCACTGTATAGTCACAAGGGATTTGATTTAGGTCATACCTGAATGATCTAGTGGTTTTCCCTACTTTCCCATGATATTGAATGGTTTGCCTTTGAAACGAACAGAGATCATTCTGTCATTTTTGAGATTGCACCCAAGTACTGCATTTCGGACTCTCTTGTTGACCAGGATGGCTACTCCATTTCTTCTAAGGGATTCCTGCCCACAGTAGTAGATATAATGGTCAGAGTTAAATTCACCCATTCTAGTCCATTTTAGCTCGCTGATTCCTAGAATGTCAACACTCACTCTTGCCATCTCCTGTTTGACCACTTCCAATTTGCCTTGATTCATGGACCTAACATTTCAGGATCCTATGCAATAGTGCTCTTTACAGCATCAGACCTTGCTTCTATCACCAGTCCCATCCACAGCTGGGTGTTGTTTTTGTCTCCATCCCTTCATTCTTTCTGGAGTTATTTCTCCTCTGATCTCCAGTAGCATATTGGGCACCTCAGTAGGTGCCTTCTCATACTGATCATGGGGTTCTCAAGGCAAGAATACTGAAGTGGTTTGCCATTCCCTTCTCCAGTGGACCACATTCTGTCAGACTTCTCCACCATGACCCGACCGTCTTGGGTGGCCCCACACGGCATGACTTAGTTTCATTGAGTTAGACACGACTGTGGTCCTGTAATCAGATTGGCTACTTTTCTGTGATTATGGTTTTAGTGTTTCTGCCCTCTGATGCCCTCTTGCAACACCTACCATCTTACTTGGGTTTCTCTTACCTCGGAAGTAGGGTATCTCTTCACGGCTGCTCCAACAAAGTGCAGCCGCTGCTCCTTACCTTGGATGAGGAGTATCTTCTCACGGCTGCGTCTCCTGACCTTGAACATGGAGTAGCTCCTCTCAGCCCTCCTGCACCCCGAAATTCTCTGTAGATATCAGTTAGGTCCAGCTGGCCCAATGTATCATTAAAGCTTGTGTTTCCTTATTAATTTTCTCTCTGTATGATCTGTTCATTTGTTTGAGTGGGGTATTAAAGTCTCCCATTATTATTGTATTACTGTTGATTTCCCCTTTAATAGCTGTTAGCTTTTGCTTTATGTATTGAGGTGCTCCTATGTTGGGTGCATATATATTAATTATTTTGTCTTCTTCTTGGGTTGACTGCTTGATCATTATGTAGTGTCCTTCTTTGTCTCTTTTAACAGTCTTTATTTAAAGTCTCTTTTATCTGATATGAGTATTGCTATCCTCCCTTTCTTTTGGCTTCAGTTTGCATGGAATATCTTTTTCCAGCCCCTCACTTTCAGTCTGTATGTGTCCCTAGGTTTGAGGTGGGTCTCTTGTAGACAACATATATAGGGATCTTGCTTCTGTATCCATTCAACTAGTCTATTTCTATTGGTTGGAGCATTAAACCCATTTATATTTATGGTAATTATTGAAAAATATGAGCCATTTACCATTTACTTTATTGTTTTGGGTTTGTTTTTATAGGCCTTTTCTGTGTTTCCAATCTAGGGAAGTTCCTTTACCATTTGTTGAAGAGCTGGTTTGGTGGTGCTGAATTCTCTCAGCTTTAGCTTATCTGTAAAGCATTTGATTTCTCCCTCAAATCTGGATGAAATCTTTGATGGGTAGGGTATTCTTGATTGAAGGTTTTTCCCTTTCATCACTTTAAGTATATCCTACCATTCCCTTCTGGCCTGCAGAGTTTCTATTGAAAGATCAGCTGTTATCCTTATGGGGATCCCCTTGTATGTTATTTGTTGTTTTCCCCTTGCTGCCTTTCATATTTGTTCTTTGTGTTTAATTTCTGTAGGTTGATTAATATGTGTCTTGGTGTGTTTCTTTTTGGGTTTATCCTCTATGGGATTCTCGCTTCTTCAAGGACTTGAGTGGCTGTTTCCTTCCTTGTTTTAGGGAAGTTGTTGACTATTATCTCCTCAAATATTTTATCATGACCTTTCTTTTTGTCTTCTTCTGGTGCACCAATGATTAGAATGTTAGGGTGCTTAACATTGTCCAAGAGGTCTCATTTCTTTTTGTTTATTCTGCTTTGTTTCAGTTATTTCCACCATTCGATCTTCTGGCTCACATATCCTTTCTTCTGCCTCAGGTACTCTACAGTTCGTTCCCTGGAGTGGTTCAGTTCAGTTCTGTCGCTCAGTCGTGTCTGACTCTTTGCAACCCCATGAATCACAGCATGCCAGGCCTCCCTGTCCATCACCAATTCCCGAAGTTTACTCAAACTCATGTCCATTGAATCAGTGATGCCATCCAGCCATCTCATCCTCTGTCATCCCCTTCTCCTCCTGCCTCCAATCCCTCCCAGCATCAGGATCTTTTCCAATGAGTCAACTCTTCGCATGAGGTGGCCAAAGTATTGGCGTTTCAGCTTCAGCATCAGTCCTTCCAATGAACACCCAAGACTGATCTCCTTTAGGATAGACTGGTTGGATCTCCTTGCAGTGGTTTTAGTCTCAGTTATTGTGTTCCTCATTGCTGATTGACTATTATTTATATCTTCTCAGTCCTTATTATGCATCTCTTGCATTCTCTGTCCATGCCTCCATTCAAGCCTCCGTTTTGCTTTCAAGATTTTGGATTATCTTTACTATCAGTATTCTGAATTCTTATTCAGGTAGACTCCCTATCGTCTCCTCTTTTGTTTGGTCTGGTGGGTTTTTACTATATTCCGTCACCTGCTAGGTATTTCTCTGTATTTTCATTTTGTTTAGTTTGTTGCAGTTGAGGTCCCCTTTCTGCAAGCTGGAGTGTCCTAGTTCCTCTCAGTTGTGGAGTCTGCTCTCTCTGGGTGGTATTGGACAAGTACTTTGTGAAGGTTTCCTGGTTGGAGGGACTTGTGCATATGTCCTGGTGGATGGAGCTGAACCTTGTCTTTCTGGAGGGCAGTGCAGTGTCCAGTAGTGAGTTCTGGGTTGTCTACCACCTGACTTGCCTCTTGAGAAACCTGTATGAAGGTGAGGAAGCAACAGTTAGAACTGGACATGGAACAACAGACTGGTTCCAAATAGGAAAAGGAGTATGTCAAGGCTGTATATTGTCACCCTGCTTATTTCACTTATATGCAGAGTACATCATGAGAAACGCTGGGCTGGAGGAAGCACAAGCTGGAATCAAGATTGCCGGGAGAAATATCAATAACCTCAGATATGCAGATGACACCACCCTTA
>NC_057419.1:31601105-31634514 GCF_019320065.1 Cervus canadensis
TTAAAAAAAACTAAAATGAAAATTAGATTCCCAAAAGTACAGTAAAAAAACAAAATATTGAACACAAAAACTAAAAATTATGCAATTTATTTAGAAAATAAGGTGTTCTTTTCAAGAAAGGAAAAAGTAGGCTATAAAAATAGAGACAGTTCTATGAAGACCTACAAGACCTTCTAGAACTAACACCAAAAAAGATGTCCTTTTCATCACAGGGGGATGGAATGAAAAATCTGGAAGTCAGAGGATGAGATGATTGGATGGCATCACCGACTCGATGGACATAAGTCTGAACAAGCTCCGGGAGTTGGTGATGGACAGGGAAGCCTGGCATGCTGCAGTCCCTGGAGTCACAAAGGGTTGGACACAACTGAGCAACTGAACTGAACTGAATTGAAAAATAGAAAAGTAATAAAAAACCTTATTAGGACAGTATGAAGGGAAAAAAAGAAAAAAGTTGGGGGAAGAAAGGAAAGAAAAATTTAAAAATCAGAATAAAAATTTTTACAACTCTAAAAAATAATAAAATGAAAATTAAAACTAATAATTAAATTTTAAAATATTATAGGAGGTGGGAAGTATATACACAGTGGTATTGAGAAGAATATTCATGTGATTCCTCCATTTTTCTGCTGCTGTCAAGTTGCCCACTGAGAAAGTCCTCCAATATATCTAGGAAGGTCTTTGGAACTGTTGTGATCGGAGTGGTTGGTTTCAGTTCAATCTCAGATCTTCTGTTGTTCTGGCTTGTACTTGCTCTCAAATTCTTACAGTTTCCCCTAAAGTGCACAGTCTCAGTTTAACGGCAGGATTTTAATCTCCCACACCTGCCACTTCTAAGGCAGTTCATCCTTCTTTGCTTTTGTCACACTTCTGCTTTTTTTTGGTGGGGGGCGGGGGGGGCGGGGACTGACTGCTTGCAAATCTCTCTTCAGTGTCTGATCTCTGTCCTGACATGAAGGGACAAAAGTGGGCACTTATTGGGGCTCACTTGCTCAACTGTGCTGTGGAGAGGGAAGGACACTGCAAACATCACTGGTGTGTGTGTCAGGATCACTCGCTGCAGCTAGACCACACAGGGGTCACCACCGCCCAAGGTGGGCCTGCACCTCCCATAAGAGCTGGTCCCAGTCTCTGGGACTCTTGACAGAGCCAAGTCACTTGGGCTCCCAGCTGAGCTGTAAGGGCACAGTCCCAGGAGGGTCATGTGCTTCCCCAGGGGAGCTGGTATCAGGCTATGACACTCCTGGCAGATCCAAGTGTCCAGGATCTCAGGAAGACATGAGTAGCAACTGGAAGCCTCACAGCTTGATGGCAGATGCAGTCTCTGGGGTCAAGATTGTAGAGGCCCCTTGCCTTCCACCTCTGGCAGTTGTGCACCTGCTTCTCTGCTTCTGGAACCATAGAGAGCAGCAGGCTCGCCCGGCTTTGGTATTTGCTAGGGTGCAGTCCTTTGTTCTGTGGGCACACCAGGAGGTAGAATGCAGTGTTAGAGGTTTCCTGGGGGAGTGATCTTTTGTTTCTTGTGGTCCCAGGGTTTCCCCTTTCCTGCCTGTGCTGTGTCACATTAGCCTCCTCAAAGAGTCTTCAAAGCATTCAAACCCAGCCCTTTCCCTGAGGACTGACCCATGCAGCCAGCACCTCCAGAGCCATCCCTATATGTTTTCACTTATATGTGGCATCTAGAAACATGGAACTCATTTTAACAGAGTACATTGATAGTTACCAGGAGATAGAGGTGGAAGAAATAAGGAAATATTTTTCAAAAAGTACAAACATTCAGCTATAAGATGAATTTCCAATTACTAATGTACATGTTGACTATAGTTGACAATATTGTATTGTACACTTGAAAGTTACTATGAGAATAGATCTTAAATGTACTTAGCTTAACAAAAAAATGGTAATTATACAAGGTGATGGATGAGTTAACTATACTGTAGTTAACATTTTACAATATTTACATGTATCAAATCATCACATTGTACACCTTAAACTTACACAATATTACATATCAGTTATATTTCAATAAACCTGGAAAAACTGATGATATTAATATCAACAAATTACAGACTTCATCTTGTTTCCCCATAGAAGCAATAAAAAGTAATAAAAAGAAATTGGCTAACACCACCTTATAAGAACTCTGAAAACAGCAAAATGTTTACAGCAACCAAGCAGATGGCCAATCAAGAAAAAGACACAATCAAAATCATAGGAAATTTTGTAGCACGTTTGTTTGCCCTTGCCTACTCCCTCATCTTCACAGCAATGTCTTCATCTGGAGGAGGTGGTAGCCCAGTTCCCATTTTTTCACCTCAACCTAGAGGGAGCATAGCAGACCCAATCTGCAATATTCTACCCTGGCTAAGTGAGGTGTAAATGACAGTTTTATTTGCCTACCTGAAATGTCAGGCAATGGAAAGAGTAGTATTATTCAAATCTCAGGCAGCCAGAGCAGCACAGACTTCTTGCAAGCAATCAGCCTTCCATGTCCACAGATTCTACATCCACAAATTAACCAGTCATAAACTGAAAATATTCACAAAAATTCCAAAAAACAAAGCTTGAAGTTGTCACATGTAGGCAAATATTTGCATAGCATTTACATTATATCTATAACTATTTTCAGAGTATTTATATTGTATTAGCTATTACAGTAATCTAGAGGTGATTTAAAGTATAGAAAACAATTGTATACATTACATGCAAATAATATGCTGTTTTATATAAGGAATTTGAGCATCCACAGGTTTTGCTATCTTTTGGTGTCCTGAAACCAAATCCTCACAGAGATTAAAGGAGGAATTTACTGCATAAAGACTAAAATACTTAGATACCTGGGACAAGAGTTGGTGAGTTGTACTACTATGTTATATAGAAAAAGGCATCCACCCAATTCCTCCATCAAATCGTAAAGAGCTGAGTTGAGCTTACATATAATATTCTAACCTATTGGAAGTTGTTTGAAGAATTTGTTTGAAGAATTGTTTTCTCTTCTGCCTTAGATTTTAGGCAGGGCGAACTAGTGGTTATTGCCAAGGAAATCTGCAGAGATCACCTCAGATGTCAGGGAAAAGACATTATGGGTGTAGACATAAAATAGATCATCAAAGGTCCCAAGGTAAATTTGGGGTAGGTCTTCAGCAAATTATAGGAATATAAAAGTGCCTGTGTATAATGGAAAATGGGAAAAACCACAAACAAAGAAGACAAAGCAGAATGCATGCTCCAAAAAGACTTTAGAGGACTTTAGCTTTTCCCTCAGGCTTATTACAAAACTCGGAACCATGATGAGTCAATTAATGAAGATCTTCCTTAATCCCCTGCCAGCATACAAGCACTAGGGGAAATGGCTATGTTTTTAAAAGTCCAATTTTCAGCAGTAATGACAACAAAACCTATAAAAAATCTTTTTATAAAATTAACAGTAAAACACACCCATTTAAAGGAAGAAACTAAAGTGAAGCAACCACAACTAAAAAACACAGGATTATGACTTATTAGACAAACTTAAACTTTAAAGTATACTTTATACTAAAAACTATCTTGATAGCTCAAATAGATAAAACACAAAGAGCTAAAGGAAATTTGAAAAACTGTATACGCACAAAAAAAGAATATCAATGAAGAGATAGATAAAAATGAGGCAAAAAAAGAAATGTTGAAGCTAAAACTGTAATAACTAAATTTGGAATTTACTAGAGAGGTTAAATAGATTTGAGCAAGCAAAATAAAGAAAGAATCAATAAACTCATTTGAAATTATTTTATTTAGAGGGCAGAAAAGAAAAAGTGACCAGAGCCTGAGGTATTTGTGCAAACAATTAGGGAGACTAATATGTGTATTATAAGACTCTGAGAAAAAGGTGAAGAGAAAGAGGAAGACCAATTATTTGAGGAAATAATAACAAAAATTCTCAAATTTGAGAAAAGGCATGAATCTACAACCCCAAGAAACTTTACAAACTCTAAGTAAAATAAGCACAAAGTAACACAGACAAGACATTATCATCAAACTTTCAAAAACAAGAGGAAGAGGAGGACTTTCAAGATGGCAGAGGAGTAAGAGGAGGAAATCATCCTCCTCCCCACAAATCATCTGCATGTGAAACAGTTCCTACAGAACACCTTCTGAATGCTGGCGGGAGAACCCAGACTGCCAAAAAGGCAAGTCAGTCTCCTCCGAATGAGGTAGGACAAAAAATATAAGAAAATAAAGGGACAAAGGATTTCAGGACAGGGACTTGTGCCTTGGCGAGGGAGCCGTGAAGGAGGAAAAGTTTCTTCACACTCGGAAACCCCCTCTCAGGTGTGGACTGGAGGAGCTTCGGAACCTCAGAGGGGAATGCAGCAACAGGTGCTCAGAAGGTGAAATGGAGGGATCATTGTAAACCAACACTTCCCAGCCGAGACACTGTTTCCTTGCAGCCTGCAGCGGTGAGTGGGGGCTGGGTGCTGAGGCTCAGGCTTTGGAGATCAGACCCCAGAGAGAGGACCAGGGTTAGCTGACATGAAAATACTCTGTGGGGGCTAGTACAACACTGCTGAGGGAGTTCAGAGAAAAGCATGGGCCCACCAGAGAGGCAAGAGACCATTGCCACTCGGACCCTCAAACTCTGTGCTCCTCTAGGACCTCGCATTCACCAGTGCCATAAGTGGAATGAGCTGCAGCTGTGGACTGTAACTCTCAAGGTAGACACACCCAAGCCAGCACGAGTGCCAGAGATGGGACTACCGGTGACTGCAGTTTGTGATCCCAGAAAGCAGGAACGTGGGCCACTTGGCTACCACCATGGTGGGCATCGGTACCAGAGCTGGGGGACAGGAGGACACTGCAGTCCAAAACCCAGGGGTCACAGCTGTCACCAAGCTGTGAGTGGGCACATGTCACTGCCCACATCTTCTTGGGAGCTTGTGCAGTTTAGCTCTGCCCAGGGACCCATGACCTAGGGAAGCACACCACCCAACTCAGACTGTTCCTGCAAGACTTAGCTAGTGTGGGCACTCCCCACACCCCCAAAATGTGTCTGCCATACCCCTTCATCTCCATAGCCTAACTAAGCAAGTGAGCCCTAATAAGCTGCTACTTTCACCTCCTCTTGTCTAGATTGGAGGGCACCCTACAGACAGAGGTGGGATAAAACCAAAGTTGAGAACCAAACTTTGGTCACAAAGTTGAATGCTGTGTGACCAAAGAAGTGGAAAGGAATTGACTCCTACAGCAGCAGATACAGTAGATTAAATCCTGGCAATTAGCCTGAGACCGTGCACTATGGGGCAACTGTGGACTTCAAAAGAAAGTGCAAGCTGGAATAAGGCCAGATCTGAGTTTCAGCCTCCCCATAGTGTCCACCACAGCTCCAGAGACCTTCCTAGAAATGTTGGAGGACTTCACAAGTAATCAGATTGGCTGGTGCTGTGTGGCAAGGACAATGGAGGACACAGGAGGGCATTTCTTCTTACTACCAAATTCTATATATATATATATATATATATAGAGAGAGAGAGAGAGAGAGTTGTTTTTCTTTTCTGTTTGTTGTATTGTTATTTTTTATTATTCCTTTGCTTTTTATTTTGCTTATTTTTTAACTTACTTTTTCATTTTTAAAAGATTTTATTTTTCAATAAACATTTTATTCTACTTTTTCTTGTTTTTACAGTACTATTTAATTAAATTCCATTTTTTCCATATTTTTGATTGTGTATTTTTGCTAGAAGAAAGGCTATGACCAACCTAGACAGCATATTAAAAAGCAGAGGCATTACTTTGCTGACAAAGGTCCATCTAGTCAAAGCTATGGCTTTTCCAGTAGTCATGTATGGACATGAGAGTTGGACCGTAAAGAAAGCTGAGTGCCAAAGAATTGGTGCTTTTGAACTTTGGTGTTGGAGAAGACTCTTGAGAGTCCCTTCGACTGCAAGGAGATCAAACCAGTCCATCCTAAAGGAAATCAATCCTGAATATTCATTGTAAGGATTGATGTTGAAACTGTGATACTTTGGTCACCTGATGCGAACAGCTGACTTATTGGAAAAGACCCTGATGCTGGGAAAGATTGAAGGCAAGAGGAGAAGGGGCCGACAGAGGATAAGGTGGTTGAATGGCATCACCGACTCAATGGACATGAGTTTGAGCAAGCTCCAGGAGTTGGTGAAGGACAGGGAAGCCTGGTGTACTGCAGTCCATGAGGTCGCAAAGAGTCAGACACGACTGAGCGACTGAACTCTCTAGTCTAGTTTTTAGTGCTCGTTTTCTCATATGGGTTTATTTATTGGCTTGATTCCTCTCTTCATTTATGCTTCCAATTTTTATTCATTTTTTTCTCTTTTCTCTTTGTGAGTGTGTGAGTTTCTTTGGGTGTTTTTATCTGTGGAATGTTTGTTTCCAACATTTGTCTTGTGGTTTTGTCTGTCCATTCTTTCATTGCTTGTGTGCTTACTTTACTTCCTTTTTTATTCTTTCCTCTATCTTTTTTCTTCTTTTTCTCTTCTGTGCTGTGTAGCATAAGGAGTCTTGGTGCTACATTTTAGCACTAAGTGCTACAAGTAGAACCTCTGAGGTGGGAGACCCAAGATCAGAACATTGGACCACCAGAGAACTGTAGACCCAATGGAACATTAATTGGCAAGGACTCTCCCAAAGGTCACCATCTCAACACTGACTAGAGTCCACCCAAACGGCAGCAAACTCCAGTGCCAGACAGCTCATATCAAACCGTCAGCAAAACAAGAACATAAACCTGACAGTTAGCAGACAGCAAAGCCATACCAAGCCCACAGATGCCCCAAAACATACTACTGGATTTGACACTGACCTTCAGGAAGACAAGACTCAACTCCACCAACCAGAACACAAGCACCAGTTCCCCCAACCAGGAAACCTTCACAAGGCACTGGTCCATCCCCACACACTAGGGGGCTGAATTAACAAATTAGAGGAACTATGACCTTGAAACCTGCAGGAAGGAGACCATCAATCATAGCAAATGAAACTAAATTAAAACTCAGAAACATGCAGCAGATTAAGGAATAAGATAAAAATGCACAAGACCGAAGAAATGAAGAGGAAGTAGACAATCTATCTGAAAAAGAATTCAGAATAATGACAGTAAATTTTATCCAAAACCATGAAAATAAAATAGAGGCACAGAAAAATAGAATGGAGGCATGGATTGATAAGATACAAGAAATGTTTAACAAGGACCTAGAAGAAAGAAAGAATAGACAATCATCAATGAACAGCACAATAACAGATTTTAAAAATACACTAGAGGGAACCAATAGCAGAATAACTGAGGCAGAAGAACAGATAACTGAACTGGAAGAGAACTGAAGCAGAGAGCAATAAAGAAAAAAGAATGAAAAAAGTGATGACAGTCTCAGAGTCTGAGAGAATATTGAGCATACCAACATTCAAATTATATAGGTCCCAGAAGAGGAAGGAAAAAAGAAAAGTTATGAGAAAATATTTGAGGTAATTATAGTCAAACACTTCCCTAACATGGGAAAGGAAAGTTTCCTAAGTCCAGGAAGCCCAGAGATTCCTATACACAATAAGCCCAAATAGAAGCACAAGAAACCTAATAATCAAACTAATGAAAATTAAACAAAAAAATATTAAAAGCAGCAAGGGAAAATGAACAAATAAGGTATAAAGGGATCCTCATAAGGCCACAGTTGGCCTTTGAACAGCAACTCTGCAGTCCAGAATGGAGTGGCAGGATATACTTAAAGTATATTAAAGGACAAAACCTGCAACCAAGAATACTCAGCAAGGATATCATTCAGATTTGATGGAGTAATCAAATAAAACTTTACAATCAAAACTTTACAAATCAAAACTTTACAAATAAACAAAAGTTAAGAGATTTCAATACCACCAAATCAGATTTACAACAAATGCTAAAGGTATTTCTCAAGATAAGAAGCACAAGGGGAAAGGAAAAGACGTACAGAAACAAAGCCAAAACAATAAAGTAAATGTTAATAAGATCATGCATGCATGCTAAGTCACTTCAGTTGTGTCCACCAGGCATAGGATCATACATATTTAATTACCTTAAATGTAAATAGACTAAATACTCCAACCAAAAGATGCAGCCTGGCTGAATAGATACAAAAACAAGATCACTCTTTACACTGTCTACAAGAGAATCAATTCAGACCTAGGGACACATACAGACCGAAAGTGACAGGATATAAAAATGTATTCCAAGCAAATGGAATTCAAAAGAAAGTGGGAGTAGTAATACTCATATAAGATAAAATAGATTTTAAAGCAAAGACCATTACAAGATACAAGGAAGGACATTACATAATGATCAAAGGATCAACTCAGGAAGAAGATATAACAATTATAAATACATACTCAGCAAATAGGAGTGCCTCAATATACAAGGTGGTCTTCCCAGGTGGTGCTAGTGGTAAAAAAAAAAAAATCTGCTGCCAATGCAGGAGACATAGAGACATGGGTTGGATCCCTGGGTCGGGAAGATAACATGGAAGAGGGCATGGCAACCTACTCCAGTATTCTTGCCTATAGAATCCCCATGGACAGAGGAGCCTGGCAGGCTATAGTCCATAAGGTCACAAAGATTCAGATATGACTGAATCAATTGAGCATGCACACATGCACAATATATAAGATAAATGATAACAACTTTTAAAAGGGAAGTCAACAGTAACACAACACCCCATTCACACCATTGCACAGATTCTTTGCATTATTCACTTCGGAAGGCTTTCTATCTCTCCTTCCTATAATTTGGAACTCTGTTTTCATGTGGGTATAGCTTTCCTTTTCTCCTTTGCTATTAGCGTCTCTTGTTTTCTCAAGTATTTGTAAGGCCTCCTTAGACCACCATTTTGCCTTTTTGCATTTCTTCTTGGGGAAGGTTTTGATCACCGCCTCTTGTACAATGTTATAAATCTCCATCCATAGTTCCTCAGGCACTCTATAAGATCTAATCCCTTGGATCTATTTGTCATGTCCACTGTATAATTGTAAGGGATTTGATTTAGGTCATACCTGAATGGTCTAGTCGTTTTCCCTGCTTTCTTCAATTTAAGTCTAAATTTTGCAATAAGCAGTTCACGATCTGAGCCACAGTCAGGTCTTTGTCTTGTTTTTGCTGAGTATATAGAGCTTCTCCATCTTTAGCTGCAAAGAATATAATCTATCTGATTTCAGTATTGACAACCTGGTGATGTCCGTGTGTAGAGTTGTCTCTTGTGTTGTTGGAAGAGGGTATTTGCTATGACCAGTGCATCCTCTTGGCAAAATTCTGTTAGCTTTGCCCTGCTTCATTTTGTATTCCAAGGTCAAACTTGTCTATTACTCTAGGTATTTCTTGACTTCCTACTTTTGCATTCCAGTCCCCTATGATGAAAAGGGCATCTTTCTTGGTGTTAGTTCTAGAAGGTCTTGTAGGTCGTCATAGAGCTGTTCAATGTTGGCTTATTTGGCATTAGTGGTTGAAGCATAGACTTGGGTTGCTGTGATATTGCATGGTTTGCCTTGGAAATGAACAGAGATAATTCTGTAATTTTTGAGACTGCACTCAAGTACTGCATTTTGGACTCTTTTGTTGACTATGAGGGTTACTCCATTTCTTCTAAGGGATTCTCGCCCACAGTAGTAGATATAAGGGTCATCTGAATTAAAATCACCCATTCTGATCCATTTTAGTTCACTGATTCCTAAAATTTCGATGGTCACTCTTGCCATCTCCTGTTTGACCACTTCCAATTTGCCTTGATTCATGGACCTGACATTCCAGGTTTCTATGCAATATTGTTCTTTACAGCATTGGACTTTACTTCCATCACCAGTCATATCCAACAGTCGGTGTTGTTTTTGCTTTGGCTCAGCCTCTTCATTCTATCTGGAGCTATTTCTCCACTGTTCTCCATTGCCTTATTGGGCACCTACCAACCTGAGGAGTTCATCTTTCAGTGTCATATCCTTTTGCCTTTTCATACTGTTCATGGGTTCTTAAGGCAAGAATACTGAAGTGGTTTGCCATTCCCTTTTCCAGAGGGCCACTTTTTGTCAGAACTCTCCACCATGATCTGTCCATCTTGGGTGGCTCTACATGGTATAGCCCTTAGCTTCACTGAGTTAGACAAAGCTGTGATCCAAGTGATCAATTTGGTTAGTTTTCTGTAATTATGGTTTCCATTCTTTCTGCCCTCTGCTGGATAAGTATAAGAGGCTTCTTGAAGCTTCCTGATGAGAGGGACTGGCTGTGGGGGAATCTAGGTCTTGCTCTGGTAGGCAGGGCTGTGTTCCCTCCCTGTTGTTAGCCTGAGGCAAACTATAGTAGGGGTATTGGCTGTAATGGAAACCTCCTTCAAAAGGACTTATGGCAGGACTGTTGTATTCAGTGCCACTGATCCCTCTCCAGTGACCCACGCCTCTGCTGGAGCCTCCTGGACACTGGCAGGCAAGTCTGGCTCAATATCCAGTGGGGTCACTGCTCCTTTCTCCTGGGTTCTGGTGCACACAAGGTTTTGTTGGTGCCTTCCAAGAGTCTGTTTCCCTAGTCCTGTGGAAGTTCTGTTATCCAATCCCACTGGCCCTCAAATTCCCTTGGGGTTCTCAGTCCCTTTGCTGGATCCCCAGGTTGGGAAATCTCTGGTGGGCCTTAGAACTTCTGCAACAGTACAAGAACTTCTTTGATATAGTTGTTCTCCAGTTTGTGGGTTGTCTGCTTGGTGTCTCTGTGGTGGAGCTCACATACCATGTCTCCCAGGTCTGCTACAGCCAGAGCCCCTGTCCCTGCAGCAGGCCACAGCTGACCCATACCTCCATAGGAAACACTCAAACACCCAAAAGCAGGTCTGGCTAAGTCTCTTGCGGGGTCTCTGTGTCCTGGTGCACACAGGGTTTTGTTTCAACCCTCCAAACGTCTCCTTTTGTGGGTATGGGGTTAGATTCTAAATGCAATTCCCCTCCCCACTTCTGTCTTGTTGGGGCTTCTCCTTTGCCCTTGGACATGGGGTATTTTTTTGGTGGGATCCAGCATTCTCCTGTCAATGGTTGTTCAGCAGTTAATTGCAGTTTTGGAGTTCTCATAGGAGAAGATGAGCACATGTCCTTCTACTCCACCACCTAACTCTATGCAACCTTGAATTAATTAAAGTGGTATCTCCTGCATATATGAGGTTATTTCTCCCAGCAATCTTGATTTCAGCTTGTGAGTCACCCAGCCCAATATTTTGTATGATGTACTCTGCATATAAGTTAAATAAGCAGGGTGACATCATATAAACTTGACATACTCCTTTCCCAGTTTTGAACCAGTCTGTTGTTCCATGTACAGTTCTAACGGTTGCTTCTTGTCCTGCATATAGGTTTCTCAAGAGACAGGTAAGGTGGTCTGATATTCCCACCTCTTTGAGAATTTTCCACAGTTTTTCATGATCCACACAATCAAAAGTTTAGTGTGGTCAATGAAGCAAAAGTCGATGTTTTGGGGGAATTCCTTTGTTTTTCTATGATCTGCCAGATGCTGGCTATTGAGTGCAGCACTTTCACAGCATCATCTTTTAGGATTTGAAACAGCTCAGCTGGAATTCCATCACCTCCACCAGCTTTGTTTGTGGTAATGCTTCCTTAGGCCCAGTTGACTTCACACTCTAGGATGTCTGGCTCTAACTGAGTAACCACAGCATCGTGGTTATCTAGGTCATTAAGATCTTTTTTGTACAGTTCTTCTGTGTATTCTTTCCACCTCTTCTTAATATCTTCTGTTTCTGTTAGGTCCTTGCCATTTTTGCCCCCCTATTTTCTCCATCTTTGCATGAAATATTCCTTTGGTATCTCTAATTTTCTTAAAGAGATTGCTGGTCTTTTCCATTCTATCATTTTCCTCTATTCCTTTGCATTGTTCATTTCAGAAGGTTTTCTTATCTCTCCTTGCTATTCTCTGGAACTCTGCATTCATTTGGGTATATCTTTCCCTTTCTCCTTTTCCATTCACTTCTCCTATTTTCTCATCTATTTGTAAGGCCTCCACAGATACTCACTTTGCTTTCTTACATCTCTTTTTCTTGTGGATGGTTTTGGTCACCACCTCCTGTACAATGTTATGAACCTCCATCCATTGTTCTTCAGCCATTCTGTCTATCAGATCTAGCCCCTTGAATCTATTTGTCATTTCCACTGTATAACCATACAGGGTTTGATTTAGGTCATACCTGAATGGCCTAGTGGTTTCCCTACTTTCTTCTATTTGA
The DNA here is from genome assembly GCF_019320065.1 of Cervus canadensis. NCBI lineage: Eukaryota > Metazoa > Chordata > Mammalia > Artiodactyla > Cervidae > Cervus > Cervus canadensis. The sequence continues at coordinate 31,613,345 of NC_057419.1, forward strand.
ACCTGAATTTTGCAATACAGAGCTGATGATCTGAGTCACAGTCAGTTCCAGGTCTTGTTTTTGTTCACTGTATAGAGCATCTCCATATTCAGCTGCAAATAATATAATCAGTCTGATTTTGTTGTTGACCATTTGGTGATGTTCCTGTGTAGAGTCGTCTCTTGTGTTGCTGGAAAAAGTTATTTGTTATGACTACTGTTCTATGAGGGCTACTCCAGTTCTTCTAAGGGATTCTAGCCCACAGTCGTGGATATAATGGTCATCTGATTTATATTCGCCCATTCCCGTTCACTAGTGTTCTTGTTCGATGTTCACTCTTGCGATCTGTTTGACTACATCCAATTTACCTTGGTTCATGAACCTAAAACTCCAGGTTCCTATGAAATATTGTTCTTTACAGCATTGGATTTTACGTTTACGTTTACCACCAGACACATCCACAACTGGCTGTCATTTCAACTTTGGCTCAGCCTCTTCATTCTTTCTATAGCTATTTATTCACTCTTCCCCAGTAGTATATTGCTTTACCTTGAAAAAAGATCCTTTAACTGATTTTATAAATTCCACTGGTACTGAGGATGGCAAAGAGGATTTCAGTGCAATATAAATCAGCGAACATGTACAATGTGCCCTTTATGTGAAAAGTAATATTAATATGTTAGACAGTGGGCACAGACAGATGAAAAAACATGGACTCTAAAGAAGAAAGTGAAAGTGTTAGTTACGCAGTTGTGTCTGACTCTTGTGACCCCATGGACTGCAGCCCGCCAGGCTCCCCTGTCCATGGAATTATGCAGGCAAGGATACTGGAGTGGGTAGCCATTTCCTCCTCCAGGGGATCTTCCCAACCCAAGGATCAAACCCAAACCTGGGTCTCCTGCATTGCAGGCAGATTCTTTACCATCTGTGCCACCAGGGAAGACCATACAAGTGGAATGAAGATGAGGGCACTATGTACAATATGAAATATTGAAAGGTAGGAAGGTTAAAAAAATATTACAATGAAGACAATAAGTGCCCAAGAAATTTTTTAAAAATCCCTTACTTCTCATTTTGTTCAAAAGGAGTTGAATCACAAAAGGCAATCCTGGCCCAGTCATGTCTGATATACTTTTCATTGACCATATTTATATTTCTTTCTTCCCATTCCTTCCCTTGTTCATTTTTGAGGCAAGGTTGGATTCCTTTTCTTTATGACAAAAAACCAAAAACAAACTAACAACAACAACAAAAAAAAAAAGATGTTTCTCCTTAATATAAAAATTTGAGATAATGTTAGTCAAGTCATAACATCTTATGCCTTTGCACAACAGAAAGAGGATTCCTTAGTTAATAATACTTAGAGAGAATGGGTTAAAACAGGAAATTGAATCAGACAGCTGCTATTCAGTATCCTGTAAACAGTAATCTTCCGTAATCTGGGCCAAGAATACCACTTCAAAGACCTCTGCATGAGTGAATACATGCAACAGTTGAGTCACATGTCACCTCAAAAAAATGTAGAACCAAGTGACTGGCAACCACACCGAAGCAAAAATATGCAAGTTTAACTTTTTTCAAAAGCAATCTGAAACCTGATCAGCTAAGTTAAATATGGTGCATCTATGCTGCTAAGACCTCGACATGGAAAACCGACTGGTTCCAAATAGGAAAAGGAGTATGTCAAGGCTTTCAGCCTGCTTATTTAACTTATATGTAGAGTACATCACAAGAAATGCTGGGCTGGATGAAGCACAAGCTGGAATCAAGATTTCAGGATAAATATCAATAATCTCAAATATGCAGAAGACACCGCCCTTATGGCAGAAAGTGAAGAAGAACTAAAGAGCCTCTTGATGAAAGTAAAAGAGGAGAGTGAAAAAGTTCGCTTAAAGCGCAACATTCAGAAAACTGAGATCACGGCATCCGGTCCCATCACTTCTTTGGCAAATATATGGGGAAACACTGGAAACAGTGACAGACTTTATTTTTGGGGGCTCCAAAATCACTGCAGATGGTGACTGAAGCCATGAAATTGAAAGACGCTTGTTCCTTGGAAGGAAAGTTATGAGCAACCTAGACAGCATATTAAAAAGCAGAGACATTACCTTGCCAACAAAGGTCCATCTAGTCAAGGCTATGGTTTTTCCAGTAGTCATGTATGGATGTGAGAGTTGGACTATAAAGAAAGCTGAACGCCGAAGAATTGATGCTTTTGAGCTGTGGTGTTGGAGAAGACTCTTGAGAGTCCCTTGGACTGAGAGGAGATCCAACCAGTCCATCCTAAAGGGAATCAGTCCTGAATATTCTTTGGAAGGAATGATGCTGAAGCCAAAACTCCAATACTTTAGTCACCTGATGCGAAGAAGTGACTCACTGGACAAGACCCTGATGCTGAAAAAGACTGAAAGCAGGAAGAGAAGGGGACAACAGAGGACAAGATGGTTGCATAGCATCACTGATTCAATGGACATGAGTTTGAGCAAACTCTAGGAGATGGTGAAGGACAGGGAAACCTGGCATGCTGCAGTCCATGGGTTTGCAAAGAGCAAGTTTACAAGAGCATGGGTTTACAACTGAGCAAGTAAGCACACAAACTGGAAAAGAAATAAAACTGTCACTGCTTGCAGATGATGTGATTCTATACATGGAAGATCCTAAAGACACCCTTGGAAAACTACTAGAGTTCATCAACGAATTTTGTAAAGTTCTAGGATACAAAATTAATACACAGAATTTGTTGCATTTCTATATACTAAAAACTAATGATCAGAAAGAGAAATTCAAGAAACAGCACCATTTTCCATCGCATTAAAAAGAATAAAATACCTATGCATAAAGCTACCTAAGGAGGCAAAAGACAGTACTCTGAAAGCTATACGATGTTGATGAAAGAAATCAAAGTAGACACAAACAGAAGGAAAGATATACCATGTTAGATGATTGGAAGGATAAATATTGTGAAACTGAATATACTACCCAAGGCAATCTAAAGATTCAATGCAATCCATATCAAATTTCCAATTGCATTTTTCACAGAACTAAAACAAAAAAAAATCTTCAAATTTGTATGGAGACACGAAAAACCCTGAATATCCAAAGCAATCTTGAGAATGAAAAACAGAGCAGGAGGAATCAGGCTCCTTGATTTCAAACTATACTAACAAAGCTATAGTATTAAAATAGTGTGGTACTGGCACAAAACCAGAAATATAGATCTATGGAACAGGATAAAAGCCCAGAAACAAATCCATGAACCTATAGTCAATTAATCTATGACAAAGGAATTAAGACTATGCAATGTTGGAAAGATAATCTCTTCAACAAATAGTGCTGTGAAAACTGTACAGCTACATGTAAAAGAAATACAATTAGATAATTCTTTAACTCAGTATACAAAAATAATCTCAAAATGGATTAAAGAACTAAATAAGGGACCACAGAGTTTAAAATTCCTAGAGGAAAATATAGTCAGAACACTCTCTGACATAGATCAGAGCATTATCTTTTTTGTTTCATCTCCCATAATAATGGAAATAAAAATAAAAATAAACAATAAACAAAATGAAAAGATAACCTACAGATTGTAAGATAACGTTTGCAAATGATGTGACCAACAAGGGATTAGTCTCCAAAATTTGCAAACAGCTAATGAGGCTTGAGATTAGCAAAACCAAAAACTCAATCAAAAAATGGGCAGAGGACCTAAACAGACATTTCTCCATAGAAGACATACAGATGGGCAAGAAACATGTAAAAAGATATTCAACATTGCTAATTATTAGAGAAATGCAAACCAAAACTACAGCAAGACATCACCTCACACCAGTTAAAATGGCCATCATCAAGAAATCCACAAACAACAAATGTTGGAGAGGATGTAAAGAAAAGTGAATCCTCCTATACTATTAGTGGGTCTGTAAATTGGTACAGCCACTATGGAGAACAGTATGAATGTTCCTTTAAAAACTAGAAATAGAGCTACCATATGACCCTGCAATCTCACTTCTGGGCACGTATTTGGAGAAAACATGACCCAAAAAGATATATGCAGCCCCCCATTTTCATTACAGCACTGTTTACAATAGCCAAGACATAGGAGCAACTTAAATGTCCATTGAGAGGAATGGATAAAGATGTGGTACAGAGATATACAATGGAATATTACTCGGCCATTAAAAGGAATGAAGTAATGCCATTCGCAGCAACATAGATGACAACATGGACTGTCATACTGAGTGAAGTAAGTCAGACAGAAGAGGAGAAATATTCTATGATATTCCTTATATGCATAACATAAAAAGAATTTATATAAATGAATTTATTTACCAAATAGAAACAGACTCACAGATTTAGAAAATGAACTTAAGTTTGCTAGGGAGAAGGATGTGGGACAGGTAGTTAGAGAGTTTGAGATCAACATGTACACACCGCTATATCTAAAATGGATAGCCAACAATTTCCTACTCTATAACACAAGGAACTCTGCCAAATGTCATGTAGCAGCCTGAATGGGAGAGAAGTTTGGCAGAAAATGGGTACTTGTATATGTATGGCTGAGTCCCTTTGCTTTCTGCCTGATATTATCACAAAATTGTTAATCAGCTATACTCTCATAAAATATAAAAAATTTTTTATAGAATAATTTTTTTAAAAAAATTAACCACAAAAAAGACAATATTAAGCAACTGACAAAGGATTTATCTCCAAAATATACACATAGTTCATTCAAATCAATATCAGAAAACAACCTAGTCAAAAAATGCCTTAATAGGCATTTCTCTAAAAAAGACATATAGATGGCCAGCAAACACATGAAAAGATGCACAACATCACTAATTGCTAGAGAAATACAAATCAAAACTGCAATGAGGTATCACCTCACACAAGTCAGAATGGCTGTCATTTAAAAATCTACAACAATTAACTGCTGTAGAGGGTGTGGAGAAAAGGGAACCCTCTTACACTGTTGGTGGGAATATAAGTTGGTACAGCAACTATGGAGAACAGTATGGAAGTTCTTTTAAAAACAGAAAAAGAGACACAGATGTACAGAACAGACTTTTGGACTCTGTGGGAGAAGGCGAGGGTGGGATGTTCTGAGAGAATAGCATCGAAACAGGTATATTATCAAGGGTGAAACAGATCAGCAGCCCAGGTTGGATGCATGAGACAAGTGCTTGGGGCTGGTGCACTAGGAAGACCCAAAGGGATGGGGTGGGGAGGGAAGCACGAAGGGGGATCGGGATGGGAAATACATGTAAATCCATGGCTGATTCATGTCAATGTATGGCAAAAACCGCTACAATATTGTAAAGTAATTAGCCTCCAACTAATAAAAATAAATGGGAAAAAATAAATAAATAAAATGAATCTCACAACCACCAACTATAAGCTGGGGTGTTGTTAGGATTTTTTTTTTCTTGTTGTCTTTTTCTTGTTATTTTTAATAGTCAACATGCAATATATTTTTCTGATTTATTTTACTTAGCAGAGTGCCATCAAGTTCCATCCATACTCTCTAGGGGCAAAATTTTGTATTTTTAAGACTAATATCCCATTATCTCTACATATCAAAATTTCTTTATCTATTCATTCATCAATGGACACTTAGGTTGTTTCCATATCTTTTTTTTTATTATAAAAGTTATTTATGTTTACTATAGAAAGTTTCAAAAGTTCAGAGAATTTTTAGAAATAAATAATACCTATACATCTAATCACCAGAAATGATCATGTTACCATTATGGTGTATTCCTTTGTAATTTTTGTTCTATGCATATAAATCTTTCTACTATTAAAATTGGGTCATATATAGTTTCATATTCTGCTTTTTTTGTTGCATATCTTGACTGTCGTATAATGCTGCAATAAATATGAGGGTATTTCAAGTTAATGTTTTCATTTTCTTCAAACAAAAACCCAAAAGTGTAATTGCTGTTTCATATAGTATTTCTATTTTTAAATTTTTGATGAAACTTCACGCTATTTTCCATAGTGGCTGCACCAATTTACATTCCCAAAAAGTGCAAAAGGATTCCCTTTTCTCCACATCCTCAACACTTGATATTTCTTGTTTTCTTTATAATAGTCTTTTTAACACATGTGAGGTGATATCTCATTATGGCTAAGATTTGCATTTCCTTGGTAACTAATGAAGCTGAGCATCATTTCATGTGTCCGTTGGCAAACTGTATGTCTACTTTGGAGAAAATACCCATTCAGAACTTTTGCCATTTTTTAATTAGATTATTTGGGGGACTTTTTAGCTATTGAGTTGTATGAGTTCTTTATGTATTTTAGATATTAGCCACATAACAGATAAATGAGTTACAAATATTTTCTCCCATTCACTAGGTTGCCTTATAATTTTGTTGATGGCTTCCTTTGCTGTGCAGAAGCTTTTTAACATGATATAGTTCCTCTTATTAGTTTTTCCTTTGTCATCACCAAGACCTTTGTCTTACATCCTCTATCTTCTTCTAGGGAATTTTATGGTTTGGGGTCTTATTTTCAAGTCTTTAATCCATTTTGAATTCATTTTTGTGTGGTGTTAAGATAATGGGTGGGTTTTGTTCTTTTGCAAATGGCTGTCCAGTTTACCTAGCACCATTTGTTGAAGAGACTAATCTTTCCCCATTGCATATTCTTGGCTCCTATGTTGCAAATTCATTGACCATATATATGTGGGTTTATTCCTGAGCTCTCAATTCTGTTCCATTATGCCAACACCATGATGTCTTTGTATGTTACAAAAGCTATAGTGATTAACACAGTATGGTATTGAAATCAGGGAGCATAATACCTCCAACTTTGTTCCTCTTTCTTAATGGTTTGGTTATTTGAAGTTTTTGTGGCTCCAAACAAATTTTACGATTTGTTCTATTTCTTTCAAAAATGCAATTGGATTTTTTTTAAGCAAGTTAATTTTTTTCACTTTCACTTTCTTATTTTTTTCCCAATTATTTTTATTAGTTGGAGGCTAATCACTTTTATTTTATTTTGATAGGGGTTGAATGGAATCTGAAGATTCCTTTGAGTAGTATGGATATTTTAATAATATTGATTCTTCCATCCCATAAGCATGGGATATCTTTCCATTTATTTGTATATTTTTCAATTTCTTTTATTAATGTCTTGTTGTTTTCAATATATAGGTATTTCACTTCCTTGGATAAATTTATTCCCAGTTTTTTTATTCTTTTAGATGAAACTATAACTGTGATCTTTTATTTATTTCTCTTTCTGACAGTTTTTTGTTGTTTTTAAATTGAGAATTGCTTTACAATGTTGTGTTGGTTACTTCCATACAACAATGTGAATCAGACATAAGTATGAACATGTCCCCTCCTTCTTGAAACTCCTTCCAACACCCCACCTCATCCCACCCCTCGAGGTGTCACAGGGCACCAGACTGATTTCCCTGTGTTATACAGCAACATCCAACCAGTTACCGATTTTCCATATGGTAGTATATATATTTCAATGCTACTCACTCAATTTGTCCCACTCTATCCTACCACACTGTTTTCACCAGTCTGTTCTCTGTATGTCTATCTCTATTCCAGCCCTGCAAACAGATTCATTAGTATCATTATTCTAGATTCCTTTTATATGCAATAATATATGATACTTGTTTTTCTCTTTCTGACTTACTTTCCTCTGTATAACAGGCTATAGATTCATTCACTTTATTAGAACTGACTCAAATTCGTTCATTTTTATGGCAGAGTAATATTCCATTTTACATATGTACCACAACTTTTTTATCCTTTCTTCTGTTGATAGACATCTAGATTGTTTCCATGACTTAGCTATTGTAAACAGTAATGCAATAAACATTAGAGTATGTATATATTATTTGAATTATTATTTTCTCAGTGCATATGGCCAATTCTGGGTTTACTGGGTCATATGGTATATTTATTCCTAGATTTTTAAGGAATTGCCATACTGTACCCCATACTGGCTGTATCAATTTACATTCCTACCAACATTGCACAAGTGTTCCCTTTTCTCCACATCCTCTCCAGCTGTTATTGTTTGTATATTTTTTGATGTTGGTCCTTCTGACTGGTGTCTGGTGATACCTCATTGAAGATTTGACTTGCATTTCTCTAATAATGAGAGATGTTGGGCATTTTGGGGGTGTATGTTTATTGGCTATGTGTATGTCTTCTTTGGAGAAGTGTCTGCCCATTTTTTGATTAGTTTGTTTATTTTTTTGATACTGTGCTGCACGAACTGCTTGTATATTTTGGAGATTAATCCTTTACCTGTTGCTTCATTTGCCATAATTTTCTTCCATTCTGAGGGTTCTCTTTAATCTTGTTTATAGTTTCATTTCCTGTGAAAAAGCTTTTAACTAGGTTCCATTTCTTTATTTTTGTCTTTATATTCATTCTTTGTTTGGATACTAAATGTGAAGCTCCGGTACGCTGGCCACCTGATGATTGATCAGAAAGAGCTGATTCATTGAAAAAGACCCTGATGCTGGGAAAGATTGAGGGCAGGAGAAGAAAGGGGAAACATAGGATGAGATGGATGGCATCACCAACTCGACGGGCATTAATTTAAGCAAACTCTGGGAGATAGTGAAAGACAGGGAAGCCTGGTATGCTACAGTCCATGGGGTTGCAAAAAGTCAGACATGACTTAGCAACTGAAAAATAACAACAACTCTAGGAGGTGGGGCAAAGAGGATCTTACTGCAATTTATGTCAACGAGTGTTCTGCCTATGTTTCCCTCTAAGAGTTTTATAGTCTCCGGTCTTACATTAAACTTTTCAATCCATTTTGAGTTCATTGTTGCGTTATTTTGTTAAGAAGTGTTCTAATTTCATTCTTTTACTTGTAGGTGTTCTGTTTTCCCAGCACCACTTTTTTTTCCATTTATTTTTATTAGTTGGAGGCTAATTACTTTACAATATTGTAGTGGTTTTTGTCATACATTGACATGAATCAGCCATGGATTTACATGTATTCCCCATCCCAATCCCCCCTCCCACCTCCCTCTCCACCCGATCCCTCTGGGTCTTCCCAGTGCACCAGGCCCGAGTACTTGTCTCATGCATCCAACCTGGGCTGGTGATCACTTTTTGAAGACACTGTATTTCCTCCACTGTATATTGTTGTCTCCTTTGTCAAAATAATGTGCCCATAGGTGCATGGGTTTATTTCTGGGCTTTTTATCTTGTTCCATTGATTTATATTTCTGTTTATGAGCCAGTACCATATTGTCTTGATTACTGTAGCTTTGTAGTATAGTGTGATTTCAGGAAGGATAATTCCTCCAACTCCATTTTTCTTTCTCAAGATTGCTTTGCCTATTTGGGGGTCTTTTGAGCTTCCATACAAATTGTGAAAGTTTTTGCTCTAGTTCTCTGAAAAAATACCATTGGTAATTTGATAGAGATTGCATTGAATTTGTAGATTGCTTTGGGTAGGATAGTCATTTTCACAATACTGATTCTTCCAATCCAATAACATGGTATATTTCTCCATCTGTTTGTGTCATCTTTGATTTCTTTCATCAATGTCTTAAAGTTTTCTGCATGCATGTCCTTTGTCTCCTTTAGTAGGTTTATTCCCAACTACTTTATTTTTGTTTCAATGGTAAATGGGATTTTTTCCTAAATTTCCCTTTCTGATTTTTTGTTTTTAGTGAATAGGATTGCAAGGGATTTCTGTGTATTGATTTTTTTTAATTTATTTATTTTAATTGGAAACTGATTACCTTACTATATTGTAGTGGTTTTTGCCATGCACTGACATGAATCAGCCATGGGTGCACATGCATTCCCCATCCTGAACCCCCCCTCCCACCTCCCACCCATCCCTCTGGGTCATCCTAGTGCACCAGCCCTGAGCACCCTCTCTCATGCATCGAACCTGGACTGGCGATCTGTTTCACGTATGATAATATACATGTTTCAATGCTATTCTCTCAAATAATCCCACCCTCGCCTTCTCCCACAGACTCCAAAAGACTGTTCAATACATCTGTGTCTCTTTTGCCATCTTGCATATAGGGTCATCATTACCCTTTCTAAATTCTATATACTGTATTGTGTTAGTATACTGTATTGGTGTTTTTCTTTCTGACTTACTTCACTCTGTATAATAGGCTCCAGTTTCATCCACCTCATTAGAACTGATTCAAATGTATTTTTTTAATAGCTGAGTAATATTCCATTGTGTATATGTATTGATTTTGTCACCTGAGACTTTACTAAATTAATTGATTAGCTCTAGTAATTCTCTGATAGTATCTTTAAGGTTTTCTATAGTATCATGTCATCTATAACAATGACAATTTTACTTCTTTTCCAATCTGGATTCCTTTCATTTCATTTTCTTCTCTGATTTTCATCGTTAAGACTCTCATACCTATGTTGAAAAATAGTGACAACAGTGGGCACACTTGATTTGTTCCTGATCTTAGAGCAAATGCTTTCAGTTTTTCACCATTGTGAATAATGTTTTCTGTGGGTTTGTTGTACATGGCCTTTACTATGTTGAGGTAAGTTCCTTCCATGCTGATTTTCTGAAGAGTATTTTATCATAAGCAGTGTTCAATTTTTTCAAAAGCTTTTTCTGTGTCTGTCCAGCTTATCATATGATTTTTATCTTTCAATTTGTTGATATGGTACATCACATTGATCAGTTTGTGTATATTGAAGAATTCATGCATTCTTGTTGTAAAACATACTTGGTAATTTTTTTAATGTGTTGTTGAATTATGTTTGCTAGAAGTTTGTTGTGGACTTTTGCATCTATGTTCATGAGTGATATTGGCATAATTCTTTTATGTGATATCTTTGTCTGGTTTTGGTATCAGGATGATGGTGGCCTCATGGAATGGGTTTGGAAGCGTACCTCTCTCTGCAAATTTTGGGCATATTTGAGAAGTATAGGCATTGTTGTTATTGTTCACTCCTTCTGTCGTGTCCAACTCTTTGCAACCCCGTGGACAGCAGCATGCCAGGTTGCCCTGTCCTTCACTATCTCCCAGAGTTGCTCAAACTCACGTCCATTGAATTGGTGATGCCATCCAACCATCTCACCCTCTGTCATCCCCTTATCCTCCTGCCTTCAATCTCACCAGCTTCAGGGTATTTTCCAATGATTGGTTCTTCACGTCAGATGAGCAAAGTATTGGAGCTTCAGCATCAGTCTTTCCAATTGAATATTCAGGTTTGATTTCCTTTAGGATTGACTGGTTTGATCTCCATGCTATCCAAGGGACTCTCAGGAGTCTTCTCCAACACCACAATTTGAAAGCATTATTAATTCTTTGGAGCTGAGCCTTCTTTATGGCCCAATTCTCATGTCCATACATGACTACTGGAAAAATCATAGCTTTGACTAAAGAAACCTTGGTTGGCACAGTTATGTCTCTGCTTTTTAATATGTTGCCTAGGTTTCTAATAGCTTTTCTTTCAAAGAGCAAGTGTCTTTTAATTTCATGGCTGCAGCCACCATCCACAGTGATTTTGGAGCCCAAGAAGATAAAATCTCACTGTTTCCATTTTTTCACTGTCTATTTCCCATGAAGTGATGGGAGTGAATGCCATGATCTTTGTTTTTTGAATGCTGAGTTTTAAGCCAGCATTTTTACTCTCCTCTTTCACCCCCATCAATAGGCTCTTTAGTTCCTCTTCATTTTCTGCAGTTAGACTGATATCATCTGCATATCTGAGGTTGTTGATATTTCTCCCAGCAATATTGATTCCAGCTTGTGATTCATCATGCCTGACATGTTATATGATGTGCTCTGCCTGTAAATTAAATAAGTATGGTGACTATATACAGCCTTGAGGTACTCCTTTACTGTGATCGAACCAGTCTATTGTTTCATGTCTGGTTCTAATTATTCCTTCTTGTCTTGCATACAAGCTTCTCAGCAGACAGATAAGATGGTCTGGTATTCCCACCTCTTTAAGAATTTTCCTGCAGCTAAATTCCAGAAAAATAAAAGACCCAATCAAAAAGTGGGCCAAAGAACCAAACAGACATTTCTCCAAAGAAGACATACAGATGGCTAACAAACACATGAAAAGATGCTCAACATCACTCATTATCAGAGAAATGCAAATCAAAACCACAATGAGGTACCATTACATGCTAGTCAGAATGGCTGCTATCCAAAAGTCTACAAGCAATAAATGCTGGAGAGGGTGTGGAGAAAAGGGAACCCTCTTACACTGTTGGTGTGAATGCAAACTAGTACAGCCACTATGTAGAAAAGTGTGAAGATTCCTTAAAAAACTGGAAATAGAACTGCCATATGACCCAGCAATCCCGCTGCTGGGCATAAACACTGAGGAAACCAGAATTGAAAGAGACACATGTACCCCAATGTTCATCACAGCACTGTTTATAATAGCCAGGACATGGAAGCACTGTAGCACTGTTTATAATAACCAGGACATGGAAGCAACCTAGATGCCCATCAGCAGACGAATGGGTAAGAAAGCTGTGGTACATATACACAATGGAATGTTACTCAGCCATTAAAAAGAGTACATTTGAATCAGTTCTAATGAGATGGATGAAACTGGAGTTTATTATACAGAGTGAAGTAAGCCAGAAAGAAAAACACCAATACAGTATACTAACACATAGATATGGAATTTAGAAAGATGGTAATGATAACCCTATATGCAAGACAGGAAAAGAGTCACAGATGTATTGAACAGTCTTTTGGAATCTGTGGGAGAGGGCGAGGGCAGGATGATATGGGAGAATGGCATTGAAACATGTAAATTATCATATGTGAAACGAATCGTCAGTCCCGGTTCGATGCATGATACAGGATGCTTGGGGCTGGTGCACTGGGATGACCCAGTAGGATGGGATGGGGAGGGAGTTGGGAGGGGGGTTCAGGATGGGGAACACATGTGCACCCATGGCAGATTCAAGTCAATGTATGGCAAAACCAATACAATGTTGTAAAGTAAGATAAATAAATAATTTTAAAAAGAAAAAAAGAAAAAAAAAGAATTTTCCACTCTGTTGTGATGTACACAAATGCTTTAGGGTAATCAAAGAAGTAGAAGTAGATGTGGGTTTTTTAAATTCCCTTGATTTTTCCATGATCCAACAGATGTTGGCAATTTGAACTCTGGTTCCTCTACCTTTTCTACACCCAGCACATACATCTGGAAGTTCTCAGTTCACATACTGCTGAAACCCACCTTAAGGATTTGGGGCATTACCTTACTATATCTTGTGATATGAGTGCAATTGTACAGTAGTTTGAACATTCTTTGGTATTGCCCTTCTTCAGAATTGGAATGAAAACTGACATTTTCCAGTCTTGTGGCCACTGCTGAGTTTTCCAAATTTGCTGGCATATTGAGTGCAGCACTTTAACAGCATTGTCTTTTAGGATTTGAAATAGCTCAGCTGGAATTCCATCACTTCCACTAGCTTTGTTTGTAGTAATGTTTCTAAGGCCCACTCAACTTCATGCTCCAGGATGTCTGGCTCTAGGTTAGTGACCACATAATCGTGGTTACTCAGGTCATTGAGACCTCTTTTTGTATAGTTCTTCTATGTATTTTTGTTTACCGTTTCATGTATTCTTCCTACTTCTTCTTACTCTCTTCTGTTTTCTGTTAGGTCCGTGCTGTTCCTGTCCTTTATTGTGCCCATATTTGCATGAAATATTCCCTTGATATCTCCAATTTTCTTGAATAAATCTCTAACCTTTCCCATTCTGTTGTTTTCCTCTATTTCTTTGCATTGTTCACTTAAGAAGGCTTTCTTAGCTCTCCTTGCTATTCTCTGGAACTTTGCGTACAGTTGAGTATAAAAACCAATACCAAACTTTGAACAGATTTGATTGTTTTTTTATTTCTGAGATGTCTGAAATTTCACTATGCTGGGTGGGAGAAGTTCCATTTGTCAGGTAATAGAAGCTCTTCTAAATTTAAGAGATCATAGAGCATAGTCAAATATCAGGCTTCTGGAGGAATAGTCTCCAAATAAAACAAAATTTCTGCTGCAGATTTTCAATAGTCTTCCTACCCTTTCTCCCTGTAGTACATTCAGAGAGCACTTGTTGGGATCAAACACACTGCAGAGGTTAAAATAGTTGTTAAGTATCCTTACCTGGTTTCCATATTCTCGGTTCTCAGAAAAAGGGAAATCTAGATATTTACCTCTGGTACAAAATATAATATTTTTCTGCCACTCCAAGGATTGCTGCCTTTTAAACAGACAGTATTTTGCCAGAAGAAGTTGAATATTTGGTGCACAAACCCACAAGAACCATCTACTTTATCATGTAGACTGGTCTAAAATTTGTTCACCTTATCTAATAATTTTTACAGAGTGGTGTCATCTATATTATCATGTACCCGTCAAGGCATCAGGGTTTAAAGTTTAAAAAGCACTTTAAAGTGAATATAAAAAAGATATACTCATTCCCTAGACTTTCTTCTAGGCATATTCTGACATGTTACTGACATGTTTCTACTACCTATGAACCTAGGTAATTTTGACTGCTGGAGTGTTGCATTAAAAATACTAGTTCTTAAGGCAACTAGATAGTGTCTTCTACAATTTACACTTTAACTGCAGTCAACCTTCCAAGGATGTCAAAAGTCATGGTATAAGTCAAAAGGATCATGGTATAAGTCATTCTCACAACTTAAGAAACAACTCTAAACACATAATCTACTGATGGAGAGTCAGGGATATCATCTCTGTTTAACAGGGATAGAGTTTTACTCTAAAATTTCCATATGCTTCTAGTTTCCCTTCTCCAGTACCAAACAGATTGTGGTATTGACCCTGGAAGAGATAAGGAGCATATCACTTTAGCTTTATCCACTGTGGCTACTCCTGTCTCCCCTGCATTCCTTGCTTTCAATTCAAGAGTGACTCAGCATGGCAGTAGGTATTTCTATTAAAAAGACCTGTACGATATATTGCTAAGTGAAAAAAAAAAAAAAAAAAGATGCAGTGTACCACCTTTAAAATGCTACATTTATGGGGAAAAGGGAGAGGAGATAAAATTAAAATGTAACCTCATATTTGCTTAGGTTTGCATTTTTTAAACTATAGAAAGAGGTGCAAAATACTGAATAAAGTAGTTACCTGTGATAGACAAAAGAATTGAGAACTGAGTGAATAGAAGAACAGCAATAAGAAAAAAGACCTGTCACTCTTCACCACTTAGGTCATTTAATGTCGAAGTATGAGACTTTTATATTTAAAATACTAAATCAAAAAAGATAGAGAAATGACTGACATGTTCATAATATACTGTAAGTGAAAAAGCAGGCTGAAAAATAATCTGTACATTATACCATTTTGTAAGAAAGAATGTATATGACTATGAAGTCATATACACACACTCAGTCTTGGTGGCCCCCTTTTACTTTGTGACTTGTCACAGCCAGTTAGTCAAGAACTCACTGATTGGAGGATCTTGGGTTTTGGGTGGCTCTCCTGGGGCAAGGAAACACAGTTCACCCAAGTAGAAACAACCTGACAGTCCTTGGAGAGGCACGCAGATCCACCTTTTCTGCTGTGACATCCCTGCCCAACAAGAAGGTCTGGAAACAGCAGAGCACCAGACATACCCAGGAAGTGCCTGTCTCCTGCCTTTCACCCCCTGCTCACAGCCTGATGAGTACCAGTGCCCAGCAGCGCACCCACCCAATGTCTCTCTAACCTTCCTCTGAGACAAATGACCCAGTGATTTATGCATTCATTATATAAAAATTAATTTTGAAAGATTAATATGAATATTTTAAAGCAAATAAAAAAGGTTATGGAGGAGAGACAAGTTGAGTTTGAGATTAACATATACACACTGCTATATATAAAATAAGTAAAGAAAAAGAATCTACTGTCTAGCCCAGGGAACTGTACTCATCTTCTAATCACTTATAATGGAACTATATATATATATGATTGAATAACTTCACTGTACACTTGAAAAACAATGCAATATTGTAAATTAGTTTTATTTCAACTTAAAAAGACAAATAAATGCATTTCTCTGTGTGTGTGTGGTCAGTAGACAAATATTAAGAGTGGTAATACTGTTGGGCATACACACCAAGGAAACCAGAATTGAAAGAGACACATGTACACCAATGCTCATTACAGCACTGTTTACAATAGCCAGGACATGGAAGCAACCTAGATGTCCATTGGCAGACAAATGGATAAGAAAGCTGTGGTACATATACACAACAGAATATTACTCAGCTATTAAAAAGAATGCATTTGAATCAGTTCTAATGAGGTGGATGAAACTGGAGCCTATTATGCAGAGTGAAATAAGTCAGAAAGAAAAATACCAATACAGTATATTAACACATATATATGGAATTTAGAAAGATGGTAATGATGACTTTATATGTGAGACAGCAAAAGAGACACAGAGATAAAGAACAGACTTTTGGACTCTGTGGGAGAAGGCAAGCATGGGATGATTTGAGAGAATAGCATTGAAACATGTATATTACCATATGTGAAATAGGTTACCAGTCCAGGTTTGATGCATCAGACAGGGCACTCAGGGCTGGTGCACTGGGACGACCCTGAAGGATGGGATAGGGAGGGAGGTGGGAGGAGAGTTCAGGATGGGGGACACATGTACACCCATGGCTGATTCATGTCAACGTATGGCAAAAACCACTACAATATTGTAAAGTAATTAGCCTCCAATCAAAATTAATTAATTAATTTAAAAAAGTCATAGAAAGAGTAGCATGGAAACTTACATTACCATATGTAAAATAGATAGCCAATGGGAATTTGTATGGCTCAGGAAACTCAAACAGAGGCTCTGTATCAACCTAGAGGGTGGGATGGGGAGGGAGATGGGAGGGAGCTTCAAAAGGGAGGGGATATATATATACCTATGTCTGATTCATGTTGAGGTCTGACAGAAAATAGCAAAATTCTGTAAAGCAATTATCCTTCAATAAAAAATAAAATAAAAAATAATTAATTTATAAGTGGTAATAGTAAGACTGAGATTATAAAGACTTATTTTCTTGGTGATTTTCTGGATTTGTAAGTTTCATTAATTGAACAGGAATTACATTTGCAATTTGAAAAGAAAGTTAATGTTTTAAAAACAATCACAGATAGTTAAAGAAGAACAATACTTAATGATAAGAGGGCTAATTCACCAAATAAACATGAAAATATTAAGTGTGTTTGCATCCAATAATAGAGCATCAAAGTACATAAAGAAAAATATGACAGAACTGAAAGAAAAAATGCACAGGATAGTTAGAGATTTCATACTCTTCTGTTAGTAATAAATGTAGTAAATAGGCAGAAAGTCAGTAATGACAGATCTAACTGCCACCTTTTTGATGGCAGAAGAGTAAGACAAGAAGAGCATCTTCCTTCCCACAAATACATCAAAACTTCATCAGAATTTGGAACGACTCCCACAAAAGAACTTCTTAATGACAGCAGAAGTACCCAAACTTCCAAAAAGGGAAGCCAATCTCCTTATAATGAGGTAAGGCAAAAGATAAAGATATTAAAACAGACTTTTGGACTCTGTGGGAGAAGGTGAGGGTGGGATGTTTCGTGAGAACAGCATCGAAACATGTATATTATATGCGAAACACGCATATATATGGAATTTAGAAAGGTGGTAACGATAACCCTATATGCAAAACAGAAAAAGAGACACAGAAGTACAGAACAGACTTTTGAACTCTGTGGGAGAAGGTGAGGGTGGGATGTTTCTAAAGAACAGCATGTATATTATCTATGGTGAAACAGATCACCAGCCCAGGTGGGATGCATGAGACAAAGTGTTCGGGCCTGGTGCACTGGGAAGAGGAATTGAGTGGAGAGGGAGGTGGGAGGGGGGATCGGGATGGGGAATACATGTAAATCCCTGGCTGATTCATGTCAATGTATGACAAAAACCACTACAATATTGTAATTAGCCTCCAACTAATAAAAATAAATGAAAAAAAAAAGATAAAGATATTAAAAGAGACAAAGGATTTCAGGACAGGGATTGTGCCCCAAAAGTGGGAGTCATGAAGGTGGAAAAGTTTCCACACATTAGGAACCCCAATCAAAGAGGGGGCCAGGGGAGAGATTCAGAACCCCAGAGTGAGTGCAACAGTAGCTGCTCAGAAGGCAAAAGAGAGAAAACTCACTACAGAAATCGCTGCTGAATATCACTTCTCAGTCAAGAAGCAGCTTGCAAGTATCCACCCAGAGCAGAGAGTGGGGGAGGGGTGCCAAGGTTTGGGCATAGATCCCAGGGAAAAGTTGAGGGTGGGGGCGTGGGTGACTGCCTTGAGAATACTCTGAGAGGGCTACTTCAACACAGCTGTAGAATTAGATGTGACTGCCACTGTCAAAGCTGGGAAAAGTGCCTGAGGCAGCCAACAACAACAACAAAAAAAAAAAAGGTGCTAATGCAGACATTACTTTACCAACAAAGGTCCATCTAGTCAAAGCTATGGTTTTTCCAGTGAGATGTGAGAATTGCACTAGATGTATGGATGAGAGAATTGCACTAGAAAGAAAGCTGAGCACTGAGGAATTGATGCTTTCCAACTGTGATGCTGGAGAAGACTCTTGAGAGTCCATTGGACTGCAAGGAGATCCAACCAGTCAATCCTAAAGGAAATCAGTCCTGAATATTCATTAAAAGGACTGATGTTGAAGCTGAAACTCCAATACTTTGGCCACCTGATGCAAAGAACCAACTCATTGGAAAAGACCTTGATGCTGGGAAAGATTGATAGCGGGAGGTGAAGGGGATGACAGAGGATGAGATGGCTGGATGGCATCACTGACATGATGGACTTGAGTTTGAGTAGCCTGTAGGAGTTGGTGATGGACAGGGAGGCCTGGCGTGCTGCAGTCCATGGGGTCACAAAAAGTCAGACACGACTGAGGGGCTGAACTGAACTGAATGCAATCCCAACCCCAGAGGTGGCAGCTACTACCAGGCTGTGAACAGACACAGGTTACTGCTCACACCTTGCTGGGAGCTTCAGCAGCTTGAATCTTCCTAGGGACCCACGACCTGGGGCATTTTTCGCGTGGAGAGCTCTCCCACCACCTCAGACCAAAACAATATCCAAACAGGCTTCTATTGACACAGGCTCTTCCCAGCTCATCACAGATGTGGCTGCCATATCCTCCACTATCTCCAACCTGAGCGAGCAAACAAGCCCTAATAAAACTTGGCCTTTGCCCCCTCATGTCTGGGCGGGGAACAGACTGGATATTAGGCACAACTGTGAATTTTAGGAGAAAGTAAAAGCTGGATTAAGTCCAGATCTGAGACTAAGCTGATACCACACTATCTACAATAGGTCCAGAGGCCTTTCTAGAAATATTGAAAGGTTTTTATGTGAGTTTTGCTAGGTGTTCTGGGCTGTTGAGTGTTGCCTTCACCAAGAGTCTTATAATTTTTTCTTCTGTGCTGTGTGGCTTGTGAGGCCTTGGTGCTACAGTAGGAGTCAGGCCTGAACCCTTGAAGTGGGAGACACAAGCCCAAGACTTTGATCCACCAGAGAACTGCCAACCCCAGGGAATGTTAATAGGTGAGAGCCCTCCCAAAGGCCTCCAACTCAACACTAAGTCCAAGGCCCACTCAAAGGCCAGCAAGCTCCAGTACCCAGACACACCATGCCAATCCTTCAGCAAAATAGGAAAACAATCCTGTATATTAACAGATATGCTACCCAAAGCCATACCAAGCCCATAGACACCCCAAAACACACTACTGGAAATGGTACTGCTTTTCAGAGAAGCAAGATCCAGCTCCATCCACCAGAATACAGGCACACGTAGTTCCCCCCAACCAGGAATCCTTCACAAGGCACTGGTTCAACCCCACCGACAGAGGGCAGACTCCCCAGTTGAGAGGAAATATGACCTTCCAAACTGCAGAATGGAGACCCAAAACATAGTAAAGTAAACAAAATGAAAAGTCAGAGAAATATGCAGCAGATGAGGGAACATGGTCAAAACCCATAAGACCAAACAAAGGAGGAGGAAATAGGTAGTCAATCTGAAAAATAATTCAGAGTAATGAGAGTAAAGATGATCCAAAATTTCAAAACAAAATGGAAGCATGGATAAATAGACTACAGATATAGATCAAGAAGATAAATAGGCTACAGACATGGATCAAGAGGACATGGATGCAATAACTGAGATTAAAATTACCCTGGAGGAAAGCAACAATAGAGTAAATGAGGCAGAAGAATTGATAAGTGAGCTGGAAGATAGAATAGTGGAAATAACTGAAGCAGAGTAGAACAAAGAAAAAAAAAGAATTTTTAAAAATGAGGCTAGGCTCATAGACCTCTGGGACAACATTAAGCACCCCAGCATTTGAATCATAGGTGTTTCAGAAGAAGAAGACGAAAGGACATGAGAAAACATTTGAGGAGATTATAGTTGAAAATTTCCCTAAAATGATAAAGGAAATATAGCCACCCAAGTCTAGGCAGCCCAGAGAGTCCCATACAGGATATACGTAAGGCAAAATATGCAAAGACACATATTATTCAAACTAACAAAAATTAAACACAAAGAACAAATATTAAAAGCAGCGAGGGAAAAGCAACAAATAACATACAAGGGGATCCCCATTAGGCTAACAGCTGATCTCTCAACAAAAACTCTGCAGGTCAGAAAGCAAAGGCCAGCTATACTTAAAGAGATGGAAGAGAAAGACCTACAACCAAGATTACTCTATCCAGCAAGTATCTCATTCAGCTTCAAAGGAGAAATCAAAAGCTTTACCGATAAACAAAAGCTAAGGGAATTCAGCACCACCAAACCAGTTCTTCAACAAATGCTAAAGAAACTTCCCTAAACAGGAAACACAGAAAAGGCCTTTAAAAACAAGGCCCAAACAGTAAAGTGGTAACAGGATCATACTTGTCAATAATTACCTTATATGTCCATGGGTAAAATGCTTCAACCAAAAGATATAGATTGGCTTAATGGATAAAAAACAAGACTCCTATATTATGCTGTCTACAAGGGACCCACCTCAAGCCCAGGGATAAGTACAGACTGAAAGTGAGGGGTTGGAAAAATACAATCTATGAAAAAGAAAATCAAAAGAAAGTGAGATTAGCAATACTCATATCAGATAAAATAGACTTTAAAATAAAGATCAATCCAAGAAGAAGACATAACTACTATATATATAT